>NC_056544.1:2847904-3150091 GCF_910596095.1 Thunnus maccoyii | reverse complement strand
ATACTGGATATTAAAAGATCCCCTTCACTTTCAATGGAAGTGATGGAGGCCAAAATCCACAGTGTGTCCACACAGTCATTTAAAAGTTGATGTGAAGCTTATATGAGGCTTCATCAGTCTGAGTTAGTCACATCAAGTGGATATCTGACACATTTACAGTCTTTTTAGCATCAAATTCCCTCTTTGTGTTTCTTCAGACAGTGTTTCCCTGTTGAGCTGTGGTGGAAGTATAGTGATTAAAAGAGGCACATTGGCACTAAAAAGACTGTAATGTTGAAAGATTTGTCGACAGTTGGAAGACTGAAGGTTTATAGTAGCTTCTCATAAACTTTTAAATACACTTTTGCACAGAAGGAGCCCCCTACAGGTAATATTCGGTACAGCAAAATATTGAGGATTCTTCCTGTAAAGAGGTTGTCAGCAGCAGAAATTTTGTCAAATATGGTCAAATATGGTCAAATATCTGTGGTATGTGTACATCATGTACCACGGGGGATTGAAAATACCTTTCTTACAGGATTGACTAACTGCCTATCAAACTGTCCTTTAAATTTATTGGATTCTTAATTATATAAGAAAGATGGTAAATTGATCAATAGAAAATGTAAGGATTTACTGTAGAGATAACTGATTTTTTTTCTCTCTTTCTTTGGTAGTATGGTGTTGTATCCTTTCGAAGCCACAACCTGAGAATGTGATTCATGCACATGTCTTTTTCAAAGTGGAAGAAAACCACTGAAAATACATAAAAAAGATAAGTATTTTAATATCATATTCCTATGGACACCCATGACACTTCACTGCTAATCTCTAATTGCAGTATTCAATGTGAGACTAACTGAAGAGTTTGCATTTACTATAGAAATATTAATATTTAGTATTAGCATGTTTATAATGTTAAAACCGAAAACAGGAAAGTGATCACAAATAAACTTGGCAAACTCCATTTGCTGATGAAGATCATATGATTGAAAGCCCCAGAACAGCTACTAAATGGACCTTGGGGTAAGATTGTGCTCTCAACAGATTTCAAATTATTTCAATGTCATCTAAAAGTCCTCTCGTAATGACACAGTGATTACACCTGACTGTATTAAACATTTGTTGCTCCATTTTTGCATGAAATATTCTGATGCATGAAATCTGCATAAACAGTTGCAGTAAATGTCCTTCATTAGCAGATGTTCATCAACATGTTTTGATTTTTCATTGTTTCTTTTGTTTACTTTTATAATACATTAGCATAAATGTACCCACATGTGAGACTCTGATAAGCCAAGTACCACATGTTTATCCTGTGACTGAGATGTAAAGTGACAACCACAGTTACAGTGCTGGAAGAAGTATTCTGATCTTTTAGGCAAGTAAAAGTACCAATGCAACAATGTAAAAAATACTCCATTACAAATAATTCAAACTCTGTTAAACTATTATAGGTAAATATTTTAGGTATCAAAAGTAAAAGTACTTACTTGTTCTGCAGTAAAATGTCCCCTGTTACTGATACATTATTATATATAACATTATTAGATAGTTAATACTGATGTTTCAATGTGTAACTAATATTTTACTGTTCTGTAGTTTAGTCCAGTTGTTCCCAACATAGGGGTCGGGCCCCTCCAAAGGGTCACAAGATAAATCTGGGGGGTCATGAGATGATTAATTGGAGAGGAAAAAATTAAAGACAAAGTTCTGACACACAATTTCTTTTAAACTTTTGTCTAATGTTTGCTGTTTTGTGATATATTGGATCATTTGACATTTTTGGATCTCAACACACATGAAACATAACAAGCACAATATTTCCCTTTGAAATGTTTTGTGGAAGTATAAAATATCATAACATTAATATACTGAAGTGAAGTACAAGTACTTGAAAAATTGTACTTGAGTCAATGTACTTAGTTATTTTCAACCACTGCACAGCTTTTAGATGATGGAAACTAGCACAAGCTAACTGTTGTCAGAACTGCAACTGCTGGTTGTGCTTCTAGCAACTTCATTAGTCTCCAACATTTAACAGTGTTTTTTCATTGATTGGTGAGGATTCATTTACAGAAAATTAAATAGACATTTTATTGCAAGCTGCATTTTTTGGCCACTTGGGGGCAAGCTTAAAGCAAAACAGCTAACATATTATCACCATATAAAGTTGTTATGGTGAACAGTGTCTGCAAAAATACTGCCTGTTCTATCCAGTAGCCACGGAGCAACATTGGCATTCATTGGAGTCATGCTGCTGTCCTGCTGATTAATTTAAGTCCAAGATTTACTCACCTTTTAGCTGTTGTTTGGTTTGTCCCACCTCCTGAGCTGCTAAACGCTCCACATGTTCACCAGCCAGCTGTTAACTGTGTCTGTCTGCTGTTTGGTGTTAAGCAGGTAGTGTGCAGTGGGTTTATCAGCTTATTTACTGAAGCTAACTGCTGACAGTTGCTTGCTGTTTGCAGACCAAGACAACAGAACAGTGAGCTACTTTATCAGAAGCAAAAGAGCCAACTGCAGAGTTGCTGTGGGTTGATCACTATGCGCGACTCCTCTCACATAGTAATTTGATCCATTGTTAATATAAAAAGATTGATTACTGCAACCTTAACCAAGTATGTTGCGTTTAAAAACTTCCACATTATCCAGCACAGTTTCCTGATGAGAAAGCACAATAAACACACACAGTAAAGTATTGTGGTATCCTCTTATTGCTCCAGCATCAGCATCCCAAGAAACCTTTATTACACATGACTTTTCCTCTCATTATACTGCCATTTTGGCAGTATAAAGGGAGGGAGGACAACGAGGAGTAGACAACATCAGTGTTTCCATGTCAGGCAAATTCTTGTATCCAGATAAAACTAATCTAGCTAACATGAGTCTTTGATCATCTTAACTATAAAAGCTGCTCTATCTAACATCTTCCATCTGCATCCTTGATACTCTGTCTACATGCTTTTTAAAGAATCTTTTTCATGGATGAGATGAGATCTTTTGCAGAATTTTTAAAAAGCTTGAGAGAACTGCAGTTATCAAGCCTTTTTTTAAAAAGGAAAAATATACTGTAAATGCCTTAATAATTATCAACCACAGGCACATTTTCAAACCGTTTTTGATTGAAAAAGCTGTTTTCAAACATTTAAACACTTTCTTTGCCTTGATATGAGATTTCATATTTTACAGTCTTGATTTCATACACAAGACATCACAGAAAGCACTTAAATTTAAACATCTCAGTTTTGGTGTTATTGGATTTTTGTGCTGTTATCACCACAGTCGACTGGAGTATATCATTAGACAGACTGAAAAACTGGGTTGGACTCTCTGACACAAGAACAGAGACTAAACTGTTTTGATTTTTAACTACTGAGTAAAAATGACTGATTCTGAGGCCACCCCTGTTTAGTTTAAACACAGACCCGTAAACGGAAATACCAAGACTTAGAAGATTCTCAAATGAAATGTATTTAAACTGATAATGTCTCAGGGACCTAACCAGCTATTGCCACTGTGACTATTAGACTGGGTCTCTGTGGGCTGTGAGTGAGTTGCACCAACTTTTGCCTGTGACCAGCACACCGTGGATGTTAAACTGGGCTGAATGGGCTGACAAGCCTCTACAAAAAGTCAGCATTAGCAGGCAGCGTGAAGGAGACAATGAATCATCTGCTGTGTAAGCTACAGTGCGCACCAACTCGATTTTTCAGACACTTTTAAAATAACAAACGGCCACTCAAACTGTGAGGGAGAGCACTTGTTTTAAGTTGGGATATAAGAATAATAAACTAGCAACCAAAGTAACCAAGAAAACACCACAGCATGGGCAATAAGCTAAGGATATTACCTGGTTTGAGGTCAGCTCAGTCTGGCTGTGTGTTCATGTTCACGGCTGGTTTAGTTGTTGGGAGGTTGGCAGGCTCAATAAATAACTGGTTAAATATCAGGTTCTCCTGTATGATGATATGTGCTTGGCAGCTGTCAGTCATAATGAAGTTTGAGTAGGCCTATGGTGCAGTGAACTTCTGACTTTGGAGGGAAAATGCATTTCACTTGGGCGAACTATCTGATAAGCATAACTGGTTTCATGCAGTTGAGGCTGATTTGCTGTTTTTACAGTCCCTAACCGTGACTTTGCAGATGACACTCTCATCTACATAGCTGAATCAGTTCCATCCAGTTGTTCAATAAGTGCACTGAAGTAATCATCATTTGAATGTTCACTTTTCAAAAGATTACTTTTGTCTGTGTGGAGATTTCTCTCTAGTGACAAGAGCAACATATTACTTATTCTAGTGAGGAAGGTTCAATCTTCACTCTACTGTGTTGCAGCTGCAAGGAATGCAGAATTATTTCACTTCAATCGCAGCCTTAAGCTTTTCACCCATCTGTTGTCAAAGAAAGGATCCTAAAAAGGGAGTGAAAGACACTAGTTGTGTTTAAATGTTCATATCCTACATTCATTTATCATTCAGGTAAACTGGAAAACAGACAGATTTTTATTAGAGAACCCAGATTTCCTGGAAAAACACTCCCTCAATTGGATTTCCAAACTGAGTTTTTACATGTCTGCGTTTGTCAAGTCAGTTTTATTTATATAACCCAAAATCAAAGATTTGCCTAAAGGGGCTTTATAATCTGTACCACATGCAGCACCCTCTATCCTTAGATCCTCAGTTCATTTGCATAACAAAGACCCAGTACAGGGGGCGTAGTGCTATGGCAGCAGTGTAGCAGGATGAAAGGAAAGATCATTACTGTAGCCGAGGCAACACTGTCTCCAAAATAATTTAATCCACAGTCAGACTTTAAATGAACAAAACTATATTCATCTTTCTTTTATAAACGGAAAAGTTGAAACACTAAACACATCAATTCTAACAACTCAACAGCAGGGTGATTAAACATTTGAAACATGCACACACTGCACCTCATTTTGCCATCAGCACCACTATCACACCAGTACCATTCAAGTACTGCTGAGAAAAACCTGTCACTCACCAACTACATGTTAAACCTACATTAACAGCCACTTGGGGGCAGCAGAAATAAACACAACACAGACATCACATTTTAAGTTGATTAAAGAATATGTTATCAAACTGTTGCCTTTTTTACTCATCCAGCAGATGCACAGCAACGTTAAAATTCACCTAGTGCAACAATGGTTCTCATTGAGGTGTTTTTAATAGTTCCAACAATGGAGCTCTATGATACAGAGGAATAAGATCTGTCAGCCTTCATACACACACTTGTTAGTAGATCAAGTCTTAGTTGGTTTCATGGGATTTGATAACAATAAAAAATATAAAATATGACCAGACTCGTCCTTTAACCAATCAGGATGGAGAGCTTCTATGGCAAGTTCACAAGAGTTGCACATTTAACACAGTAATCAGCACAAACCACCTCAAAACCTGTTCCAGCTGCTGGACAACAGACAGGTATGTACTTCACAATTCACTGCAACAGCATCTAGAAAAAGCAGTCATGTTTGTGAACATGTGATCATGTCAGTTTTCATTTATGTACTTGTGTTTGTGTTTATTAAACTTGTGTCAAGGTGTGTGTGTGTGTGTGTGTTTGTGTGTCAAGAAGCCTGTGGTTGGCAGTTCTGAGTCTCTGTGCTTGTGCTTTCATAGTCCTTTTGTACGTCTAATGGTCCATACAGGCTTTCCAGCACAGCCAGTACTCTGCTCTGGACTGAATCCACCTGCTCTGCTGGACAGTATTCATCCAGACTGGACCTGAAAAACACACACACACGCGCGCGCACACACACACACACACACACATTAACAAACACATTCAGACTTCTCTTTCTCTGTGTATCTACTACATTTTATGAGATAGGCTTGAATAGTAATTTCATCTGACTTTGTAGGTGTTTAACTGTGCAGCTGTATTATTCACCTGGACACAGTCACCAGTGTAGGCTTGGGCAGACGCTTCAGAAACAGCTGTACAGCTGTAATGAGTCTGTCGATCTCCTCTTCAGGGCTGATATGGTGAGGAAGCTCTATGGAGTCACAGGTTAAACCTGCCTGATGGACCTGAGAGCACATGGTTGAAGAGAGGGAGGAGGAGGGTTGACAGTAGGAGGATGGGAGATAAAAGGGTAGGA
Organism: Thunnus maccoyii; assembly: GCF_910596095.1. Taxonomy (NCBI): domain Eukaryota; kingdom Metazoa; phylum Chordata; class Actinopteri; order Scombriformes; family Scombridae; genus Thunnus; species Thunnus maccoyii. The sequence goes on along the minus strand of NC_056544.1, from coordinate 3,143,982 downwards.
TGAAGTGAGGCGGGAAGGACAGCAGAAAAAAAAAATCACTCTGTTGCTGTTTTACTGCAGCTTTTATTGGTTGTTTTCAATATTAGAATGTATATGTTTATAAAGGAACAAGATTACATGTCTACAGGCATGTTAGCAGCTCTATGAGGCGCACAGTGCTGCTTTGAGTTCAAAATGACAACGCTAACATGCTAATGTTAGGAAGGTATAATATTCATCATGCTCACCAGTATAGCTGAGGCTGATGGGAATATTTGGGAGGGTATTTTGTCATAAACTTAAATACTAGACAAGTTAAAATTTGGACCCGATGGTGGCACTAGTGGAATAGTTAAAGAATCCCCAAAGTGATTCAAATTCATCTTATGAATATGTGTACCAAATTTTGATGGTATATTATTGAATTAAAATCCAGTATTGAATCCAAATCCTTTTGAAATCCCTTTCAGAACTAACTAAAAGCTGAAACTACAACTCAAGGATGTCTGATCATTTTTTTTGGCTGAGAGGACAAACATGACGGCCTAATAAATGTTCACAACTTGAAATGAGCTAATAATATATGAAATGTTAATCATATGTATCTGACACATTCAGTTAACAGCTGAAGCTGCCTGTACTTCACCAGGTACTCACAACTATGAAGCTGATCACATTCATATGTTGATAGGAATCAAAGTTTAACTGTGAGATTCTTTAAGTGAGGTGAGGTGAATATCTGAATACAGACAGCAGCTGCACAGAGAACATTAACCACAGAACAGACAAAGTTTTTGTTTTAGCTGTTAGAGAATGAATGTAACTGCAGCTGATCTAATCTGCTGATGTCTGACATTTGAACCAAAATGAGAAGCTTCTACCTATGCTATATTTAGGATCCTGTTAACTTGTGTAAAGCGTCTTTGAATACCTTGAAAAGCACTCATAAATAAAAATGATTATTATTAAAGATAAAGGTTTTTATAAGAGATTCTTCAGCATCGCAGCTGAATATTTGCAGACCAGGAGCCAGATCCAGAATGGAACTGGCTATAGGAAGACATTCCTGTTTTGGATGCAGTGCTTTGACCTTCAAGGTCTTCATTATATATACACATATACACAGACAATGATTCACAACACTCATCATGCCAAAATGATCTATGTACATAAATGCCTGGGTATGTTGATTAGTTGTATTGTAAAACTGTATAATAAATAATATAATTATATAACAATAATATAGCTATTATGACTAAATGTTATGGTGGTTGTAGTAGTGGGAAAGACAGTTAGAGAGCATTAACATTATTCTTACCATTTCATAATCTGGGGACGGATTTCTTGACTTCAAACTGGAAACCAGTTGGGCTAATGAAGCCATGCTGAAAACAGATAAAACACAAGAATGTTAACTATATCGTGCACCATATTTATTCTTTTATTTGAGTGCCTGAGTGGGAATGTATCCACTATAAAGTGCCCTCAAAAACGCCACAATGGAATGGACAAAGTAGTGTTGATGTCATAGTCAACAGTGCACTGTGACGCATTTTGTAGATGTGAAAATTAGTGTTGTGCTACACTGCAAATGATGCCAAATAATGATGCTTCTTACTGCTCACCATTGAGGCAGTTCATACTTATTGTCACAACTCAAAACCAAAATTTGCAATCTGAATAATAAAATGAGAAAAGCAACCTGACTCATGAACAAAAATGGCCGTCTCACCAGCAAAAGTCTAAATATAAGACTGAAACTTGATATCACTCTGAAATTGATTAAAGTCTTTTAATACACGGCCTAAAATCCAACTCATTACTGTTCAAACCTTTGTTTGAGGTTATTTCTTGACCTTATACGACCACTTATAATGACATGACAGACATTCTGTACTTGAGTGCTGACACCTGATCAGATGTCAGATACAGTTGAAAGCCCCAGTAGAAGCTAATGAGTGAGCCTTCAGTTTAGAATATTTCATTACAGTTTGAGGAACGTTACGTCCAAATATTCACTCTCCTTTTAGCTCTGTTTTGGTCTCAACCGCCTCCTGAGAAAAAATATCTGCACCTTTTGCAGCTAAATGCTTCACTATGTTCACCAGATAGTTCCTAATTTTGTCTTTTATCAGACAAAAACATCTGGCTGCTGCTGCTGCTGGAACGTTGCGAGGCTTAAAAACAAAACAATGAGCTGAAAGAGGCTAAAACGCTCTGTAGAGCAGAACTGAGTTATAACTGTCACTGTCATTTTTTCTATTGTCAATATAAAAGTATTCATTAATGCAGCTGTAAACTTGTGAAAAAATAAGGCCACAAATCAATCCTCCCACCATAAACACAGTCCAACCACACAGGTGTTTTCACTTAGTTTGCCAGATTAGACCTTTTGTCAGGACTGTGTTGGGTGTGTACAGGATGTGCTTGCATGACGTCTCAATGACTCTTGTTATTATTCACAGAAGACATTCTCACATATCACAGCAGGAAAAGTGTAATTAAATAACATCAGTAATGACTGTGTTCTCTTCTACTGGCGTGGTGCATGCTGACTCACTGGTGTTGTGTCACACTCTCACACTGCAACAGGAACACTGTTAATTGAATTAGTTCCATATGTGCTTTTCCTGCAATGACAAGTCAAAAAAGTCTGCTGTGAAAAAGGGCCTACTGTTAGATTACTGACATGTGGCAGTATGAAAAGCACAGGTGTAAATAGCAAAATGAGTGTTTGCTCAGTTCTATTGAACTGCATGCTGGCTCACTGTCATGACTTACTGTGACCCTTGAATAGAACAGAGCCATCGTTAATGTTATTAGTAACACCTGTGCTTTTCCTACTCTGACAATTTAAAATATCTGCTGTGGAAAAAAAAGGCCTATTTGTCCCGAATCTACTTCAATAGGACACACTAATCCTAAGTGTGTAGTATTGAAACGGACAAGGTGAGAAACTTGTGTAGAGGGCATTACACGCCTCGTAGTGTAGCGCCTGCTGGAATCTCATAAAAAGAAAAAAAGGAAAACGGAGGAGGGACCAGCTGGACGAGATGGCAGAAGTCGAGGCAGCTGCTCCTCCCATCTTCAAATGAGCTCTTTTTTTGGAGGTTGCAGATGATATGACGTCTGTTGCGGGAGGTTTTGTGTCATTTCCACTCAGTGCAACACCTGCAGTGGGCTTCATGTGTTGTATACTAATTGCAAAAATAGTATACTGTCATGAGTGTGTAGTATGTATTTAAGACATTTCTCAGACTTTTCAACACTCCACCCCGGAGCCAATTCACTACTTCAATAGGTCATCATGTTTCACTGCTGTAAAATGACGCCTGAGAAACTTTACCCAGGGTTGCTGGCCCAGCGTGTGACGCTCTCTTCTCCATCGTCCTCTAGCAGATCAGCGAATGCTGCTTCCAAGTCTTCTAACTGACGTATGCGACGATCCACGCACTCATCGAGCTCCTCCTGGACATGTACATACACACATCACATGTTAATGATCAAAACAGAAGATACGTCAACATTTATTCTACAAAATTCCTGTGAATTAATGTCGTGATATGGCTATAATACAGCAGCAAATAATATAGAAAATAATCAATGCTGAATCCTCACACATCCTCCACAGAGGTCAATACAAATACAACAGTGCTTGTGCTCCTACATACTGGTAAAACTGAGTATAGACTGTTATAAAATAGCTATGTACAAGAAGGAGAATAAATGAGTTTTTTCACAAGTTAAGTCAGACAGAATGTTTAATAATTCAGTGACACTTAGAAATAAAAGAGCGAGTTTTAGAGATTTTTGTAAAACCTAAACTTGCTCATGTGTTAACTGAAGATTCTCATTTAATTCCTGGATGTACTGCATTCTATTACCGCCTCTGTTCTCTTATCTTAATCATGGAAACTGATTAACATAATTTCACACTGAGTGTACTGTGTGTGTGTGTGTGTGTGTTAAAGGGTGATGTAAAGTTAAAAGTCTGACCTCATCAGCATCAGAGCTGGGTCCTCTGAAGCTGTAGAGCTCCTGAAGGATGTCGTATTCTTCCTTGACACAGAGACGACAAGAAAACATGTTTATTTGGTGACAGAAATTATATTATATATAAACAGCATCAGTATCAAATACAGGTGAAAATTCCATGTTAGAGCCCCTCCAGTCAGTGTGTTTTGCTTATTGTTGCTTCAGCTGAATGTTTGAGCGTCGCTGTGCAGAATAATGTTTGTTTTTACAGTCATCCGCTGAAGGAGGGAAGTTTCTCTGTGTTTACCTTAAATAGTTAAAGATGTGGAAAATACCAGCATGATTTGGTGACATCACAACTATATGGAAGCCAATCATGGTCCAAAATACAACTTACAAAAGTGTGATGTGGAAACTTGAAACTTGCAAATTTGTCTGCTTGTACAAACCTCACCGAGAAAAAATAAGATTCAGGAGATGAAAATGAAAATGTTCTCGCATGAGACACAATGGGAGAAATTTAGGGTTTAATGTCTTTCTTGGGGACAACGTGGCATGTGGACAGCAGGAACAAACAACACCATACCAACCCTGTGATTAATGGCTGACACACCCGCCTCAAATACTGATGAGAACCAACCTTTAAACAGTGTCAGAAAACATGAATAACTTAGATGTATTCATTATCATGTGTTTGACACTTTGGAAGCTGATACAGTATCACTCTCAGTGTTTTGAATTTTGATGGTAGCTGTGGAAGGAGTGTGTTTAAAGTGAGAATCTATTTCCTGCTGCAATTTCCTGGATATTTAAATCAGTGTTACAAAGTGGTTCCCATCAGGGATAATATGTAAATATAAGTGTAAAGATCACAAAATTGGCCCCAAAAAAACTCTGCATATGTAGATATTTGTACTTGATTATGGTTGAAAAAGGTCCAAAACAAATCAGATTAAAGAAGCAGCTACAGAACCAGAATATGTATATTAGATTAGATTAGATAGATGTACCTGAGTGTATAATTCCTTGAAGGGATTCTTACACGAGAAGAAGTCCAGATCAATGTCTAAGATGTACGGCTCTGTCTCACTGAGAGATGAAAGTATCCTCTTAACAACATAACCAGTGGATCCCTCCTCCTCTTCATCATCATTGTTCTTTGTCAGGCCTGTCCCGTTGCTGCTCTGTTCTTCCTGTCTGTCTGTCTTGTTGGAGTTGCTGCCCTCTGCTGGTTGCAGAGTGTCAGTGGATCTCGTGAGAGGTTTAGAGCAGCTGGCCTCTCCGGCCTCTGAACACTCTGAGCGGACTCTCTTGGCAAACCATGTCTCTGTTTCCTCCTCTGTTTTCTTTGCTGAAGTTAAAATAGATTCAGACAGACGAAAATGAAGCAGTGTGGGTTGGAGATGAAGGTATCCCCTGTTAATAGACAGGGTCAATAAAACATCATAGGATATAACAAGGAAGGCAAAAAGCATGAACATTATAAGGAATATTATAAATTCAAACCATGAAACGAGTAATATTAAAAGTATATAAAAGTTATAAAAAGTAATACATTAATAAAGTAGCAGTATAAAGAAATAATAAAAGTTGTAGCCAGTAGATGATATACACAGCGTTAACTAGGTCAACAACACAAACACATAAATATAATAATGTTCAATTTGGGGTTTTGTATTGGTTTACATTCTATTGTAAAATATATCTGAAGAGGAGAAACTTTCCTGACAGCAACTCTTAACAAAAATCACTCAACCAGTAAGATTCTTAGGGCTGAGTAACCTCTCATTAGTTTGTTCCCTTGAATGTTTGATGCATCTCCTGTTATTCTAAAACAAACCATGTTTTAAGTTAGATTTGTTCTGAGCCTTTCAGAGAACACACACATTACAATGTCTGCACTATATAGTGTTGATAAGTCAAAGTACACAGGGCTGTATACTAGGGGTGTGCCCGAATACAAATACATTATTCGGCAAAGCACAAATAGTGGGTTTTATACGAATATTTGTTTCATACAAATATTTTAAAAATTATTTGTTGGGGGTGTTCCCCAGAGATAAAGCTGAGCTACTGACACAAGCAAAGTGCATAACCTGTTGTTCCCCTTCTCCTTTCCCCAAAGTTAGGTTGTAAAAAATAGGCAAGAAATGAAAAGTGCAAAGCAATAATTGCCTTTGAAGTTCCTCCCTACACATTACACAGTGTGCTGTCTCTGTGTTATGGGTGTATAAATAGGTAGAGGTCTGTCTGCATGAGGCGATAAAAATGTCATAAAAATATCATCTTTCCACTTTTATTCGAATACAAATACAGATACAAATAATTTTGCCGCCTCAACAAATACAGATACAAATACAAATATTGAGATCTCTGCACATCCCTACTGTATACAGGGAACAGCTCAAACCACTACTTCACAGAAGATGACCAAGAGCGTTAAAAGACAGTAAGAAATGTAGAGAATAATAAAATTTATAATAGCACAATCTGTGTCATCCCTACAGCAACTACAGTATATGACTGACTGTAATACTTCTAGTGAGGCCTCATATTAGATTCAGCTGCACTTTCATAGCTACATGACCAATAACGTACACAAGGACATGCAAGTACTGGATTAAGATAGATGTGAAGTCTGACCCAGTCCTTTAAAGTGGAGCAGAAGTCTGCAGGCTGCTGTAAACTGCTGCAAAATATTCCAAATATTTTATGAGGTAGGAAATGTTTTCACCATGTTCGGCTTTTAAATCCTAATATTTTGTATCAGTGCAGTCCTCATGTTTTGCAGAAACTGTAATTTTGAGACATTTCTCTTTCTCACTGAGGCCTGGATTCATTGAAGTGTTACACATAGAAAAGAGTTCTAAATCACCTAAATCAACAGAGTGGGAGCCTTAAGAGCAAAGCATAATGCGATATTCTCCCATGCAGCTCTGATCCCCATGACATCGTCATGTTGTTTTGGCAGTGAGAGAGGAGTCAATCACCTCAGCGTTAGTGGTAACGATCAAAAGCTGCTATGTTGAGGCACAAATACATTTGAAAACTTGAAAAGAAACCTGACAAGCCCGAGTGCTCCTTCAGGTTGATGTTTCTTATTCATGTTGTCTGTCTGTTAGATCAAATTGCTCTGGGTAGGCAGCAACATTTTTTTTTTTGTTGTTGAGAGTTCAGCTGGAGCTCTGTATTTCCGATTAGGTGGAAGAGTAAAAGCATGTCTGTGCTCAGAGTCCTTGGACCGTTTCATTTGACTTGGAGAAGTGCTGTGAAGAATTTAACAGATAAGCATTCGGCCACTAAGAATAGCCTCTGGCGTTGCTTCAAGATGCATGTATCATTGTGAAGGGTTTACTGTCACGGACTTATTTATCAAAGCAGACAATCTTCAAACTCTAAAGGGCTTTTATTTGTAATCGTGCCAGTACTGCTAGCTTAATTAACTGAGGTACAATAAACTTCTGGTAGGATATCAAAGGTATCCAAACACAGATGTCACTACAGCTACACTATTGGATGGGATGAACTTAACAGTGGGAGGTAGGGATGAAATATCCTCTGTGCTTCTCTGTATATTTAACTCATCGTTCCAGATAACATTTGAACCATGGGGAAATGACAGGATCTGGTCTGTAATAGACATGGACATTCATCAGGTCAAAGCCAAAACAGAAAGCCAAAAGCCTCCCTAGGGGGGCGCCGGAGAGCTGAAGATGACGCAAAGATACCACGTGAGGTGAAAAAGAGTCATAACTCAGTCAAATCTGAACACACAGACATGAAACACATGTTGATAACATTCAGTGTGACTCACACTTCCCCAGGATATTATTATCTTAGACGTCCATCGCCAATAAATATTCGTAAATCCATTTAGAAATCACAGTACTTGCCTGAGAATCATCTCATTTTTAAGTTTCCTTCAGTATCCAAGTAATCCAGAGTTGTCTGTGCATCTGTTAGTATTTTAGCATCCTTTTAATGGCTTCAATTTGCCAAAATATTGACTAAAAATGTGTCTGAAAGAGAACAGCAGTACCTTCTTACAACAGCCCATTTGATGAGCTTGCTTTCCTGATGCTTTTATTTTTTCTGTTGTCAGATTGGTTCCCAAATAGGTCTATATATTGGTGTTTCCATCTATCAGATTAGCAAAAACTTTTCCTTCATTTTTAGAAGGAAAGAAAGTAAAGTGTCCACACATACTGGATTATAGCTCCCTGTTGTCCTGCTCCTATCTAAATATAATATAGGATGTGCACACCACTATCTCTTTGTTTACTCCATTTTCACAAAAGTCAATTTTACACTGTGCTGATCAAAAAGTAGAAGGAAAAGCAGCTCTTCTCGCACTTTATAATAGGAGATGTGGATGGGATTTAAATTACAGGAGGAGCAGCGGGTTCACTGAAAAACAGTATGTAATTGCAGCTGTAATTATCACCGGGGTAAGGGTGAAATTATTACTGATTAAAATCACTGACCAGCAGGTAATGTTCAAATCACCCCCACCTCCATTAGAGAAATAAATCCAGTCCCAATAGGGCTTAATTCTGCTAAAGAACATCTCACCTCCTGTCCACCTGCCCTCTATAGTCAAAGTACAGACCTGTGAATGACTGCTGGCTTGGTTTAACTGGATTGACTTTAACCACATCCAGTCGAAGGGGTTTAGAGTTTTCCAGCTGCCTCTCGGGAACATACAGACCATCACTGAGGAAGTAGTGGTCTTTACTTGTCACTCTGCAAAAGAAAGAGAGGGAAGATGACCAACCAATGAGAATGAACAGGGGGGGGGAAAAAAAAATCAGTTATGCACGTAATTAAAGATGATTTGACAGAAAGGTAGGACTCAACCTTAGTGTATATATCCATATATCCTACCTGATGGTGGTGGTGGATGAGTCTCTGCCTACAGTCATCCTGTGCTCCCCCTCTCTGATCTGCTGAGCCCAGTATGGATGCAGCCACGCCACACAGGACACATGGCCAGCATACACCATGGGCATTATCCAGTTCTCTATACTCAGTTCACTGGAAAAAGAGAAATATAATGATTAGTGGGGATCCAACACAATGTGACAGTCCATCTGTTATCTATACCTGCTTCTCCTGTGCAGGGCTGCAGGAGACTGGAGCACATCCCAACATATATTGGGGCAAGAGGCTGGGTACACCCTTAGCTTGGATACAAACTGTCCCAGGCTCCTGAATTTGACATACTTTTTATTGTAAATTCTTTCTCTCTTTTTTTATATTATTTAGGACTTCCTAAATGTGTGTATATGTTTGACTGCTATACCACAAAACCAAGGCAAATTCCTTGTATGTGCAAACCTACTTGGCAATAAACTTGATTCTGAAGGCTTAGAATGAGTCAAGTTGAGTTGTAACATCTTTAAAAAAAACATACCTGAAGAGTTTGTCTTTATCAAAGACTGTGTCAGCAGACATGTTGACAGGGATCAGCAGATCAGGATGGGAGTCCAAATGAACCATCTTAATGTTCTTCATGGGGAGGTGTCTTGATGCAATGGCACGATAAATATGACACACCACCTAGTGGAGACACAGAGGAATGAGCACCTTAAAGCTGTTGGACTGATGGCAGTATGTTGACTAGCTTGTTTTGAAGCATGCAAATATTAAGCTATTTGATCATCACGAGCACACAATCCTCTGGTGATCATAACACACTTCACATGTCATTCATTAACACTTTAATTACACTATGATGAGCACAAAATACACTGGACTGTTGAGTGATAAATCAGGAAGCCATAACATGAGAACTGTGTGTAATCATTTGGAAGTAAATGCCACACTAGTGGAACAACAATTACAGAAAGGAACACAGTAAAATATCTAGAGCTGCAACGATCGATTTGTTGATCGACAGAAAATTAATTGCCAACTATCTTAAATAGTCTTTATAAGGAAAAAAAAAAAATCCAAATTCTCTGATTCCATCTTCTCAAATGTGAATATTTTCTGGTTTCTTTGGTCTTCTATGACAGTAAACTGAATATCTTTGGGTTGTGGACAAAACAAGGTATTTGAGGACGTCAGCTTGGGCTTTGGGAAACACAGATCAACATTTTTCACCATTTTCTGGATCAATTTGCCAAAGCAAAAATGACAATTAGTTTGCAGAGGTTGATAACATAAATCTGGGCTTGATTACAGGAGTTTTGGGCTGATTTATATCTGATTCAACATCTGGCCTCGGAGGTAAACTGCTGCTCATTGTTACCACATATTAAGCATTACAGATACAGTCAAATCTGAACCCAGGGGGGAGCTCATCAGGACCACCTTGATCATTTCAAATCTGTCTGATATTTTTATTTTTATACTCTACATTCTCACTAAACCATAACAATCAATCTGACGGAAATTCATCCAGAGGAGAAAGAGGGAATTTTAAAATAGAAAGTTAGTGTATTGTAGCCAACAGATTTGATTGACAGCTGAGACAGAAGACAGATTAGTTGATGATGTGGAGGAAATTGACACGATCACAACAATATGGACAAAGAGAAGAGGTGAGAGAAGATGAAAGTGTGTGTGTGTGTGTGTGTGTGTGTGTGTGTGTGTGTGAGATTTATGTGCGGCTCCCTCTGGCAACATAAACTCAATAATATTCATGTAGTGTGTGAGGCATCATTAACTGTTATAGTGTGCTTGTGGTTAGAGTAGGAAATTACTTTTCTAACCTGCTTAGGATTTTTGAACTCAAGTTATATGAGTCTAGCTGTGAAGCAATATGTAATATGTGTCTTATAGTGGGAATAACAAGAACTAAGTTTGGAAAACAACTGAACTTTTTCACTGCAAGCATTTCATCAGCAGAACTTAAAGGACATGTTCGCAATTTTTCAAGTCTGTGTTAAAACAACAGTCAGGAACCCAAATGAACATTGAAACATGTTTTTCTTGCTGTAATCATTCCTCCTGTTCATACTGACCATTAGAAGAAGGAGGACAAAATCCACAGTCCTCCTTCTGTGCAAAAGTTTATCTGAAGCTAACATGAAGCTTCAGTGTCCAAATGAGTCAAATCAAGTAGACATCTTTCAGTGTTACAGTCTTTTTAGTGCCAAAGTCCCTCTTTCTGTTACTATACTTCCACCTGCAGCTCAACAGGGAAACACTGAGAGGGAAGGAAGAGGGAATTTGATGGTAAAAAGACTGTAAATGTGTCAGATATCCACTTGATATGACTAACTCAGACTGGAAGAGCCTGGCAGGAAGCTTGTGATTGGCCGAATGACATGAAATAAACTGTCACTAGGTGAAAAGCCACTATGAAATTACAACATAACACTGAACTTATGGAAAAAACTAAACCGCCACAATATTACCAACAGTTATGAAATTAGCTACATTTCATAATAATGACTAATAATATGGCAATACCTCTTAAATCTCATTAACCGTTTTCCCCAGGCACGTAAGAAAAGCTTTCTCTCCGAGTTAAAGAACACCAATATTGTTAGTTGTGTTCAGCGTAAGTAGACTGGGGACTATATTTGACTGGGGGCTATATTTAACTGTAGCTAAAGTTAGCTGCTATGTGAACAGAGATTGTGTTCGTTGATTCTAAGTGGAGCGCTGAACAGAAAATGAAGTATTACAGTAAATACACACAGAAACATGCTTACATCGTGGTGGTCCTCCACTATCCACACTGGCAGGTCCTTGAAGACCCTCTTCAGCGGGACGCAGCTCATTATAACAGCAGGTAGCTTGTGTTTACTCCGACGCTTTGATTCAACTGGACTTTAATTACTGCCGTTCAGCCATGCCTCTCCTGATGAACACATAGTGGTTACACTTGTTAAGAAATGTCTGACATTTAGACCAGGCTGAACCGGCTGCAGGCTTTTACCCGGCTATCATTTCAGAGCCACCGGAACCGATACCGCGCGTTGTTTTTATGTTCGGATAGAAACAAGAGTCAAGATAAAGAGAAGTTCCTGTGTTGTTAGACCACTTAAATACGGTAGTAAAATGGGATAAAGAGTGGGGACATAATATTGTAAAACTTACAAAAATTACGACTAATGAGACCTGGTCGCTTGTGAAGCATTAAATAAGAGAAACGTTAACAAAATGTTTAGTTTAGCAGACGTGCGCCTGATAAATCTACTACAGCTACAACACAAAAACACCATGGAATTACTGACAGACAAACTGAAAATAAAACAGGTAACAACTAGTATCATATTCAACAAAATAAGGTGCGTTTTTAACAACTTTCTCTCTTTTCCTTTACCAGTTATCTCTACCAGTTGTTGTACCCAGCCTGAGCTGATCCATTTTTCCTCATATAGAATGATCAGTTTTAATGAGTGCATTAACATTTGTGTTAGCTAACAAGTCACCTGCACCTTATTTAGTCAAACAGTCACTATTATCATATACAAATAGATACAATATGTTACAATATGGGCCTAATAGATTTAAAAATGATGTTGTATGAATACAATATTGAAAATACTGAATATAAATATCTCATCTTACCAAACAAATATTTAAAAACTAGAAATGAATAATAAAATATATGTTAAGTTGACTGCAAAGTCACTAAACTAATTATTACTTCATAACAATTATTATTGCAGTTATTACTTTACTATATATGTCTTGAAATGATAAACTGAGTGAACTTACTGCTCTAAAAATACGTTTTTTTAAGATGTCACAATATTTGTTCAAAATTAAAGCTGCGCAGTAATTTCATATTCACATTACACATAGTCAACTGATCCGTTGTCAAGAGGGTCGCTCATAACATTTAACATTTATCCTTCGACTCTACAGTTCCTACAGCTCAGAGTGTTTTAGCCTCTTTCAGCTCATTGTTTTGTTTTTCCAGCCTGCGACTTTACCATTTGGTTCAGTCTTACAGCTCTCATCGACCTTATTTCCAGCAGCAGCAGCAGTAGGCAGCTGTTTTCAGTGAAAACGTTCTAATAAACCCACTGCACGCTGCTTGCTTGGAACCAGACGGCATAGTTAGTAACTATCTGGTGAACATAGAGGAGCATTTAGCTGCTCAGGAGTTGTTTGAGACAAAACCAGAGCGAATATCAGACTTACATTCACCAGGTGGACACAAACATCATAGAATGGTGCTTCATGTCTGCTGGATGTGTAAATAGGCAACTATTTGGTAACATGTTAGCCACAGCATGGCGAGGACGTCGCGATTAATTATTGCTGCTTTAACATTGCCTACAAACTGAACCAGCAGGCAATAAAGTTGACTGTTATGGCAATGGCTTACTGAGAGTTTTTTTTTTTAATCCAATTCAGTCATGCTTAAAAGTTATATCACCTACAATGTCACGATTACTATTTCTCATCAATAGGAAATGAACAAAATTAAACAACAAGTGAGGCAATTTGACGGCATATTAGAGGAGACGCATGGCTGTCTACACCCTCTCCAGTCCAACAGAGGGGTAGAGATAACCACAGCAGTGCTAGGAGAATCGGTCAGGGAAAAGGAGGAAAAAACACAAAGACATTATAAAGGGAAAAAAAAAAGTTTTCCATCAGCTTGAGAAAAAAAGTCTTCCATCAGCTCGTGTAATCAATAACTCATCATGTACATACAAAAACACACATACACACAAATGGAAATTCTACCAACTCTATCAGTCGGACCACTATTCCTGTATAGATGTTTGATGGGATTTATCCAGTATGTGTGTGTGTGAGAGAGAGTCTGCTTATATATCCAGTCTTTGATCTTGGTGGCCTCTGAGAGCAATGGGAGGCTTTGATCTCTCTTCCTTTTTGGTTTGGACCGCGGCCCATAGGAGATGACAGCAGGGTGGTGAGTGGAGGTAGCAACACAAGACAGAAGAGGGATGAGTGGAGGGAGGAAGAAAGAAAGAGGGAAGACCAGCAAGATTAAAAGTATAGCGGCATACTAGGTGTAGGTAGGGGGGGGGGGGGATGGACGACAGAGTGAGAAGACAGAAAAAGATGAACAAAAACACAGCGGGAGATTTGCTGTAGATGAAAGAATGAGAGTAATGGGAGCAAATAGAAAAAAATGGAGAATGTTAAAAAAAAAGGACCTCTGCTCAGGGTAGAAGTGATGCCAACTGTACGCTTAGGTATTTGTCCATTACTTACAATGTAGCTTTTCTTTAAAGGGTCACTTCACCCAAATTACAACAACAAAAAAACCTTTCTTTTCTTACATCTATATCTACATCTAGTGGTACCCTTCAGGTCATTCTATTTGTACAAATTTTGATTTGCCAAATTTCAAGTTTTCTGCCCTCACCCTAATACAAGTGATGTGAATGTAATTCTATTTGTGGTGCTTGCAGCTTTGAAAAATGACATTGAAAATTTCAATGGCAACAAATCTTTCCAGAAACAAGGTCCCCCTTATTCTGAAAATCCACAGAAAACACTGTCAAAAGTTTTCATAGGGACTAGTCCTTCAGTAGAAAGTAGTTCCAATGAAAACTGCACATATTTTGTTAAGAGATTAAAAGTTTCTGTCAACAGTACAGCAGGTCAAAAGTATCTCTGAAAGGGTTATGGTTAAAGTAAGCGTTCAAATATCGACCACCACAGCCTCGAATAAGTCATATCTGCTGTTAGTGCTCCATGATTAATTAAACGATTCACCTCTCTAAGCATTTTAATTCACATGCTAAACATTCTGCTATATTTGCATTAGCAGGAGGATCCATTGCATCAGGCCATGGTCTGCTAATTTTCTTCAAATGTATTATGTATCAGGATAAAAAAAAAACTGCATTATAGCACATGACAAACTGAGCACAGACAGTCACAGTGTACAGTAAAAGATTCAGACAAACCAGAGCAAATGAGTCAGAATCAAAGAAAGCTCACCAGTAATGATGAGTTCAAGCAAAAACATTAATCCAACCTCAGTTCTAACAAAGATGCCCTTGTACTGAAGAAAGGGTTTTGCGTGGGACTTTATCAGTTCTGGAAACTTGCAATGCATTTTAAAAAAAACAACAACTTTTACTTTATGTTTTTTAGATAAAACAATTGACTATTTGAAACAATAATCAACAGATTAATTGAAAGAATTGGATGCTGCTAAGCCTTCATCACTTATTTCACTGATTATGCACTGCACATACTAGAGATTCTCCAATTTGCACTCATTTGTCTGTACTAATAATATGCTTTATTGTTTTGTACTAACAAGAAATAATTCAAGAGGTGCACCAACTGACATAAATCAAATTCTGACTTTGCAGTTATTAAACATTCTGTACAATTATTACTTCATTTGTCCCAATAAGGGAATTGGGGACTTTGGAAAGCAACTGTAAAGGAGAAAGCAAAATGTTTTCAAATATTAAATACTTAACTTCTCTTTTTTGTGTAATTATTTTTATTTAATTTCATACCCTCCACCATGGGGTTTTGCTTGTGATACACACAATCAAACCCACAACAATCAAAAATGATTTGCTGCCATGTAGTCAGTTTAATAAAAAAAAGTAATATCTCTCTCATCAGATAAAGAAAAGAACACCTTGTGATTTCACATAATTTGGATATGAGTTGATTTTATAGGGACGATAAATTTGATCTTCCCTGAGTCAATATAACTGTATATGTAGCTTATCCAAATGCCAGGGCCAGCCTTAAAAGATAACTACACACAATTTGAAACTGTACACATAATCACATATGCTTATCTTGGAACATGAGGTTAATACATGATGTTTCCAACAATACACATATTTTGTGTAAAACCAGTTTCTTTCTATTCAAAATTAGATTATTTCTCTCTGCTTGGATTTGAAAATGCATTTCAGCCAACATGATAAACAGCAGGGCTACGGCTACGTACTGACACTCCCCCACAGACACACACACACACACACCAGAGGGCCTCTCGTTGTAGAGCCGCTAGTTCAGCTACAACACTGGTACCACACAGAAACTTTTACAAAGGGCCATGAACGTGCTTCTAGTGACGGTCAAAGCTCCAGTGGACTCTCTGTGTTTCCAGCGTGTTGTCAGACACAGAGAGTCTGACAACAGCTGCTTATCTCTGACTACCAGCTTTACATCGCTGTTCATGCTACACTCAGCAGTGGTCAGTCAGTGTCCTCTGACCTCATGCATCACACACTATGTAGCTACAAGACCACGCCCCCTACAGCCGCTGCCCTCCAGTCCTCTGCTGCATTTTTAAATATGGTGGGAGGGAGCTAGCAGAATTTGAGTGTGTAGTTACTAGGGGTGTGCCCGAATACAAATACATTATTCGGCAAAGCACAAATAGTGGGTTGTATACGAATATTTGTTTCATACAAATATTTAAAAAATTATTTGTTGGGGGTGTTCCCCAGAGATAAAGCTGAGCTACTGACACAAGCAAAGTGCTCCCAAGGAACTCTCAATAACCTGTTGTTCTCCTTCTCCTTTCCACAAAGTTAGGTTGTAAAAAATAAGCAATAAATGAAAAATGCAAAGCAATAATTGCCTTTGAAGTTCCTCCCTACACACTACACGCTGTGCTGTCTCTGTGTTATGGGTGTATAAATAGGTAGAGGTCTTTCTGCAGGAGGCGATGAGTAAAGTTTTAGCTCAGTAATCAGCACAGTCGTCTATGATCTGGGAGACTCCAGTTCAAGACCCAATGTGGGGACCTCCTTTGTAAGGTAGTTTATACATGAACACTTATTGTAACACTTTAATTTTCTAAAATTAAAAGTGTCATAAAAACAAAAACAGGATTTTTAAGCCTCTTTCCACTTTTATTCAAATACAAATACAAATACAGATACAAATAATTTTGCTGCCTCAACAAATACAGATACAAATACAAATACCGGGCCCCCTGCACATCCCTAGTAGTTACCCTTTAATAGTTTTGTATACAGATGGTACACTGAACACAAAGTCCTCCTCTACACATGAATACGAGCTGTAGAGGAAACTTTTACCATATATATTTCTTACCTTGTTTATGTATGAGAAAACATGTTCATGTTTTTTTTACATCACTCCTAAATATCTAGTTCATCCTAACACTGGTTTATTCCAGATGTATTACTATAACTGTATAACTTTCATGGCCTCACAATGTTGAGATCTCTGCTTTCTTCAGGCTATGCTATTGAAAGTATTTGACTGCCTTACACATACATTAATATAGAATTCAATTTTTTTTATGGAAATTAATTCATACATGGCCAAATTACCATTGTCGGCTCAGGTAAAAGCCACATCTAGTGTTTGCCCAGACAATTAAGAATGTAATAAGTAGAATGTAATAGAAAGGCAGAATTGGAAGTAGAAGCTGTACCAATGCATTATTTAAAATGTGTAAACCCAGTGGTGGTGAGTGTCATCATCCTTTATTTTCAAGGGTTGTTAGGTGGGAAATAAGATAATATGCACAAAAAATGTAAATGCAGTTGTATCGCAGCCCTGTCTAAAAGCTCTTGTCTAATAAATTATTTGTGAATTTACCTGTGTATTTCCTTACATACATAATGAACAATACATATCAAGCTTTGGGCAAATGTATTCACAGGTGTAATCATGTGAGCATGGTGTTAAATCCATAGCTTGTGAGGGTGTTATGACCTGGCCAAGGGGAAACCCTGGCGCAACATGAAAATGAGACTCTCCTCCTCCCAGCTACCAAGAACCACCAGCAGCAAGAGATTTTGCTGCTGCTTTAAATGTTCATTTCATACTTTTGGCTTCAGGGTGGGTTAACAGCAACACAACAAACAAAAGGGAATGAAAGTTAATTAAGCTAAAATTACCTTCTCAAACAGGAAGAAACAAAACAAATCACTGATCTAACTCCTAACTTATAGTTCAGATGAAACGGCATTTCGAGAGGATCTAACTTATTTCTGAGTGAAACATGACAGACAGGCAGGACATAGCGTTGGGAGGAATTTGATTTGAATGTTGAAAAGTGTCATAATGAATCTGAGCTCTGTGCTGCTAAAAGTTGAAGATTGATTGAATGGTGGATGTCATGATATTATTGGTTGAAACTGGTTGGTTCAAGCCTACGTAAGCACATGTAATATTTTGTTTTACAGAGAGAAAACATGGTTGGATTTTGATATAAGAATACAAAGAAGTGGATTTTTTTTTTTTTATTGTTAAATAGATGTACAATATGACGGGGATGTGATCTAAAAGGGTTAAAAATCATTTCATCTCAACTTTAACAGAAACAGGAGAAAAGAAATTAAACAAAAATGTTATAATGCTATATATATATGTGTGTATGTATATTTATGTGTATATGTGTGTATGTATATATATATATTTTTTATCCCCTTCTCACCCCCCTCCCATGAGGGGGTGGTGGTGTGTCTTCCTCAAGTTCAGGTCCTCTACCAGAGGCCTGGGAGTTTGTGGGTTCTGCGCAGTATCTTAGCTGTTCCTAGGACTGCGCTCTTCTGGACAGAGCAGCCCCCAGTGCTCCAATTACCACTGGCACCACTGTTATATATATATATATATATATATATATATATATATATATATATATATATATATATATATATATATGTATATTTATGTAAATGTATATTTACTATATACTGCACATAAACATGGCTGGCATGGCTGGCTGGTTGGAAGTAGAGAGAGGAGAGCCCACAGGAGCAGGGGGAAGCCAGCCTTTAACAAGCTTTAAGGCTGGAACCAATCACAATCATTCAGTCCAATCAGCCATTCAGGGAAGCTCACCTGCAGCCCATTACACACAGCTACCACAGCAGGTTCAACAGAGAGATAGAGAGATCCAAAGACACACACACACACACACACACACACACACACACAGGGTTAAAGCACACAATACACAAATACACAGAAAATGCTCACTATACGACCTCTGGTTCTAACAGATGGTTCAGGGCACAGCCTTGGCCCAACTGACACTGAGCTCCCGTGATGGCAACCTGCTACACTGAGGACATGTATCAACCCTCACAGTTGTATAATCCTCTGATGAAGGAAGTCACCACAAAGTGTCAGTGGCTCCAATACTTGCCTGAGTCCTGAGGAAAAGGCACATAACAGCCAGTAATTTTGGAGCCATCCTGAGAGTGCTTCATCACTTTTAAATTGTGCCATTGGTACAGTCCTTGAAGGGTCAAGGAGGCAGTCAACACATTACAGCTGGTCACTGGGATGGAACTGGTAAAGAGTAGTGCTTCTCCATGATGGACTGGTGGGGACTACAGACCTACTGGAGTTAAAATGTCCCTTTAGAGAGCACACACAAATCCTAGCAGTCATGACTTGTGCCTGAGCAGAGAAGGGAGAATTAACATGTTGTAAGATGACCACCTGGAATCCTGCTATTTTGTTGATGAGATGACAAAGACCTGCATATAATGGTAACTCCAATCCCCAACATGGAAATATAATCTGGACACTTTAGAGGGTGTTTTTTCTGGAATGACAGGAGAATTACAGGAGGAAAATCACTGGACTTTAACTTGTCCCACATTTCAAACCACCTATGTCATGTTCGCTCTCTGCAGGCATTGCTTCACCTTCTTTTTAAGTTTTTTTTTGTCCTCTCCTCCCTAAAGCTTCCCTGATTGGCAGAGAGAGACGACCTGAGCTGACTGAGACTGCAGGATATAAACCGCAATTTCCACAGGACCTGGCTCTGTTGTGGCCAGAGATGATCCGCTGCTATTCTAGCCGGTGTGTGTGTGTGTGTGTGTGTATGTGTGTGTGTGTGTGTGTATGTATGTGTGGAGCCCCTCTCATTTCACCACTCAGCAATCTTTACAAACCAGGTCTATGGCTGCCGGACTTGCTCATGTCTCTGAAGTGTGAAATTCACTTGTGAATGTATATAAATGCCTGTTTTTAATTTATGTTATTTACTTAAAATGAATTTATAATTATGTGTTTCATTTTTTACTGACTTAATCTTAACACATATACAGAAAAACTAGTTTTTCATGTTTGTAATTGGAGAGAGAGACTGTTTTAGTGCAGCTGAATTCACAAAACAGTTGTTCTCATTGACATATTTTTCTGTTTCTGTAGTCAGGCGTTAGATATAGTGTTGAATTTGATCACACAGCTCATAAATACTACCTGTTAATCAGATGTCATTACAAAGCTGTTAACGATCACTACATCATCCGACAAAATGAACCAAAATACAGGTTTATGACAGCAACTGTGCTGTGAGATCAACTGTACTGACATTCTAAGGGTAGGTTTTCTCAAGTCTGTCTTAATACAATACTGATGTGCCAGTATATATGTGGAAATGGGTCTTGGTTGCTGTAACGATACCTCTGTATACTGACCCTGAAGCTATTCTCTCTGAACGCGACTACACTGTAAGAAATGAGGGCCAAAATCCACATCCCCTTGTTCTGCGTAAAAATGTATTCCAAAGTTCAGCTGAGGCTAATATGATGCTTCAGCAGTCTGAGTAAGCTAAATCGATATTCCAAAGTTACAGTCTGTTTAGAGCCAAATTTCCTCTTCTTGTTACCTCGGAACATTCCTTTCCAAGCTGCAGCGGAGGGATACGTTCTAGTAGTTGTGTGTAAGTTTTTTTTGCCCAAACTGACGTTTTACTCATGTTACAGAGTGAAGCACATACCATGCATTTATTTACATTTACCTCCTCGTCACCTGTTGTCTGCTCCTAAATGGCTTCATTTATATAGAATGGTAAATGGCTGCATTTCTATAGCACTTTACAGTGTTTTCACTGCTGCTCACTCACCCATACACACACACACTCACACATTATTGGCGGCAAGCTACCATGAAAGGTGCTGGCCCAACCATCGTATCTTGCCCAAGGACATTCTGACATGCAGACAGGAGGAGTTGAGGATTGAACCACTGACCTTCTCTGCTCCTGTTCTACTGAGCCTTGCAAATGGTGTATTTATGTCAATTTTTCCAGTTATTAGCCACAACTCAGTCCTCTCAGGATCTCTCAAAGGAAATCTCTGGAAAGCATTTTTCCCATCATTTGTTTCTTTCACAACACACAAGATAAACACTGGCTAAACCATACTCCATATGTCAGGAGGCAAGAGCATGTTGAAGTGGTCTGGAGGACAACAGCTGGAGACTGACCTCAAAACACTCAAAGAGTTGGAGCAGGTTGTTACCAAAATATTACTGTCCAAAAACACAGACGGTAAAAATACTCCAGCTGTCATATCTGCAAAGAAAACAAAATCACTTCAAAGTTTTCTCTGAGCACATCTTGAGTAGTAAAAGCTGGATAAGGTCAACAGACTTAAATGCCATTACCAGAACGTATCCTTCCATCACAGCTCAGTGAGGAACTTCAGTCCACGGAAACCCATGAGGGCAGTAGTGATGGCCTAAAGGTTAAAGAATCTGAAAGATCATTCAAGCCCCAGGACCGACAGGATAAATATGGGCAGGGGATGTGAAAAGCAGCGCTTGCTCCTTCCCTTATTACCACCACAGAGGTTCCCTTGAGCAAGGCCCTTAAACCCCAACTGCTCCAGTGGAGCTGTTCAGTGGCCAGCAGATCAGACTGTGCAGCATCCTTGTGTGAACGTGTAAGTGTGTGGATGTGATCAAGGCGTTGCTGAAAAAGAGAGCATTGCTCTCAGTGAAACTCCCCCCCTTAATAAATAAAGGTGAAAAAAAGGGAATTTGTACTGAACAGACTAACTTTTAAAGATACCAACATGATTTAGCTGCAGTAACTCAGACTGACTCAGAACAAGGACTGGGAATTTTGTCCCCCAATTCTTACAGTATGGGGAAGAGCTTCAGGGTCAGTGTGGAGAGTAGGAATTATTACAGCGACTAAGACCCATTTCCACCCACATAATAGCACATTAATATTGTATTAAGACAGACAGAAACCCAACTCTATCCTTAATGAGCAATCACAGAGAAAGTTAGAGGCATGTAGGGTTGTTATGTTCAAATGACAGCCATGAAGCATCTATCTGAACACTCGCTGCAATATTCAGTATGCTAGTAAAATAAACAAAATGTCAGCAAAACAACTCTGAACTATATTTGAAATGTGACTGTGAAGACCAGGTACTTCAATTCTGACATGCTTCCAGAGGACATTAAAACAACAGCATAAGGTGTAACAGACAGAAGACAGAGAGGGGAGACAGACCATCTCCTATCCACTACAAAGCCCTTTTATTATGTTGCACTTACTTTACTTTTAAATTTAGCTTTGAGGTTGCTGGTAGGCTTATATTCAGGGTTCTGTTTTAGTTGGTTTAACTTGTCATGGTTTGTCCCATCTTTCTTATAAGTTATGCTGTGCCTCCTGCCTCCCTTTCTTCTGTTATAAGTTTTTGCCCTGCTATAAAGCACTGTTTGTTTAGGGTAACATATAATATGGTATAAATCAAATTTGCAAAAAAATGGTAATAATAATAATAATAATAATAAATAAGATAGCAGTTTAAATAGGGTTGTAATTTGTGAGCATACAAGCTAGCCTGTCTAGGTTTGAAGCTTGTGTTTAATCTGTGGACCAAATTCAATTGTACTCTACAGGAAGACCGACATAGTTATCAGCTTCTAGGAGCTACAGAGTGGCTCTTTGAGGCATGTAATTCTGTGTGTGTGTGTATGTGTGTGTGTGTGTGTGTGTGTGTGTGTGTGTGTGTGTGAGGTGTGTGCTGGGCACGTTTATGATGGATCACTTTAATGAAATTTGCTCAGTGCTTTTCATCCGTTCGCTACCACCCGACTGTTTTCCATCTCTCTCTGTCTTTTGCCCTTTCTACCGACTCTTCTTTATTCTGCTTTCATTTCACACTGCCTCTGAAATGAAAAAGTGTAAATTGTTTTTCCTTCTGATCAAAAGGATGAAAGCAGGGATATGCTTGGCTTTGCTGATTGCATTAGATTGGAAGTGAATGGAGCGACATAGATTTGGAAATTCCTGAATCATTTTTCCCTCACAAAATAACATCAGGCATCAGAGTTCAAAGGGACTGATTTCAATGGAGTCCTTGGCTGATTCACTTTTCATATGCGGGTGCAATGTTTGTGCTGTCACCTCTGGTTAGAGAGAAATACCAGGCCAATATTGTCTTTTGAATAAAAATAGGATCTGGTCCAGTGATTGTCACACATCTCAAATAAGAAGCACTTTTTTTGATTACATATCCAATTAAATGAAATCAAACATTTACTTTTGAGGAGGCAGCACATATTCAGCATTGAATTTAAACAGAATGCAATGACATGCTAAAGAAGTACATGTTGCACTGAGACATGTTCATGAACAAAGCCAGTGTCGTGTTACTTCACAACTTCAGTAAAGTACCCGGTCAGTTATATTGTATATACGTTGGTTGAACTTGTCCTGAGATGTAACGGGCAGTGACTCGGAACAGCTTCATGAGCAGATGCCATTGTTTTATTGATCTATTGATGCTTTTCCAGCCACTAAAAGGCTTATGTGCTGTCTTCAAAGTGAATTCTAATAAGGTTGTATTTGAGGAAGTTAAGGGCCAACCTAATCGCAAGTGCATGCTGTTCCCTTCTTGAGTAGCAGACCTCTCTGGGAAACAGCCTATGGTTGTTACAAGGCAGCAGATGTCTGTCATCTAATGGTCCCTTGGAGATGATTCATTTGCAATGCAACTTTAGAAAAATCTGGACTAGGTGAGGCAGGTTTCTAACTCATTGACTATGGATATCATGAAAAGCTGCCCTGCAGGAGTCACGAGGATAAATCGCCACTAAATCTGATATGATCTGAAATCTGGATTCAACTGGCTATTCCAAATTGGCAAGAAAATAGAAAAACCGCAATCAATCAATAATCATTAGAGAACAGAAAGCAGGAAGAAAAAATAAATATGGACCCACAGATGGCGGGGAAGATGCTGAGATTTTTGCAGCAAAGTTGAGTTTTATTTATATTACAGCACAGTCTTAGTGAAGATTACAGTTTTAGCCACAACATGAAAACACGCTCGCCATCAGACTGCTATCAAATCTTCTCATCTAACTCTCAGGAAGAAAATGTTGAAGTATTCTCTTAAAGTGAGTCTTTCTAACAGAACACTGATTTCTTGGAGAAACATAAAATTAAATATTGTGTTAAGTTAGGGTTTGCAGGTAGAAGGCCTGAGGAAAGGGAAGATTTAACAACATGCTTTTTGACAGCAACAGGCTGAGCATCAACACAGTATATCATCTATAGATGAAGAACGTCACCAGTCATGCACACATTACTAACCACATCTGATCATAATAACTAGTTGTATAATAACAGATGAAATGTGGAAACAGTAACAAATTATGACTGTGTTCGAATTGTGGCTGGATAACTGGATTTTTTTCAGCACTATCTCAAGATCAAACATCGAGATCACATGCTGCCGGGAGTCGGCAGCTAACCAATCATAACAGAGTGGGCTCATCGGGAGGGGGGCCTTAAAGAGACAGGAGCTAAAATGAGCTGTTTCAGAGAGAGGCTGAACTGAAGGGTTGCATAAAGGGTCAGTATGAGTTAAATAAGGAATTTTTTGAACTGTAAATCATACAAAGATATTCCAGTAAAGCTCCAGAATGAAATTTTATAGGCCTGTAAATGTGCAGAATATGTCCCCTTTAAGTACATTGCTATATTGGGATTAATTGTACAGACATGAAAATCATTATTCCTGTACACATGTATCCATCTTACACTGTTTTACTGTTTTACAGTTTCATGGTGGTTTAAGACTTCACTCTAACAACAAGCAAAATATGTCATCTATAAAAATATTGCTCTTGTTCTGCAAAACCCATTATATTACTCTGTCCTATATCAAACTCTCTAGTCATTTCAGTCATTTTTATCGATCGGGGGTAACATTGTGTGTATATTGTCAGCTCTTTCTTTATCAGATAAAGCTGTTAGAGCTATTGGACATGTTCAATCTCTCTTTGTTTCTCATTTTCCCCCTTTTCTCCAGTCTTGCTGTTCCCGGTCTTGTTTGTCCTGTCTTATCTATCCTCATTCTCTTTCTCAACCTCCTCCATCTCTTCACCCTGTTTCTGTTTACTCTATTTTTCACATCTCTTTTATGTCTTACACATCATATTTTATAGAGACACATAGAATCATAATAGACTCCGTCTGAGAGCATGACTCAGCTGAAAGCTACCACATGGACACCACAGCTGTGTCTCAATTCAGGGGCCGCATCCTTCAAAGGCTGCTTTTGAAGACCGAATGCGTCACAGCGGCGCAACCAAGGCTGTCCCATTTCAAAGGCTCCCTCAAATGCGGCCGAGAAATGTGGATTTCTTTTCCTGAATCTGGAGGATCCATCCTTTGGAACAGCCAAGGATGCCAGAATGCATTACACACCAACCGGCAGCGATGGCAGAGATTTTGAGTCAGACTGAAAGCTTGAAAGTAATTTTTGCTGTAGGACTGTTAATGTGTCACTTCATTAACTTTTAAATTAGGAGGCAAGAAAGTAATCATTTAGATTCCTAATATGTGGTCCGTTTATCCAAATAACGCCTGTTTGGAAATTTGCTCTGACGTTTTCGGAGATGTGAGGAGACGCTGGATGGGTGAGACTCAACATATCCCAGGATTCATTGCGTGCCAGTGATGTTTGGATTTTTTCCAAATAGAGAATGGCGTTGCCAACTCTAACAGCGGCCAATGATTACACTTTTAAATGTAAGTATTGGCCTTAAAACCTCAAATTTTTGTTAAAACAGTGATGCTAACTGATGTTGCTAGCTACTTGGAACCACCACACTTACTGCAGCTCGGCTGCCTGCATCTGACCTAAGTTACAGCCTTTCAAAGTAAAGGCTTTAAAGCCTTCACTTTTAAACTTGAGAGGTTCAAAGGTTGACTTAGATCTTACAGAGATTGTGGTGATTTTATAGATGATTTATACTTCATATTATGTACATAAATGGACCAAAGTCAACAAATTTAGACAGGTTGTGAACCCTGCTTGGTTTTCAGACAGCTGAATATCACTTTCAAAGTCAGTACAAAGGTTGAGATTCATTACATGGCTAACCTGAAGTTGGTTATTTTGCTAATTAAACTGTTTTTGTTTGGTGGTGTAAAGCAAAACTTACGCAAACATTTCATTTAGTTTTAGGGAGCAAGGAGCTTACTACTCAGTTTATTAAACTGAGTGGGGAAAATGATCACCTCTTCACCAAATGCCAAAAATGTGGCTAGCATAGCTTGGAGGAAAGGCAACAATAGCCCGTTTGTACTTAAGGTTGCAGTTAAATTAGCCCTCATGCTATGCAAAACCTATAATAATAAGACGACCAGTAGATGGGGCAATGCCCTTTTCTTTGTTGTGTTTTTTTGTAGTGTTGTCACAGGGATGTGAGCTATGACTGTTAGCGTTTTTCTTTTTTAACCCAAAATAGGGCATCTAAGTAAATCTTGGTGATTAGGACAATTCTGGAGAAAATGGGCCTGCTGGACAAGGTAACTTCCCTGCATGCAAAAAAGAAAATAAAAAGAAAGAAACCCCAAAACACACACACACACACACACACACACACACACACACACACACACACACACACACACACACACACACATATATATATATTGTTGTTGTTAACTGCCATGACTGATTTCCTCTGCCTCAGGCTTGCAAGTGTACAGGGTCAGGCGAGGGCATGAGTGGGGAAACTACTGCTGCAACCTGGCTGCGGTTTGTCCTCATGGATGAGGTGTTGGGACAGAGGCATTCCACCACATCCCCCATCCTAATCGCCTCCATCCCTGAGGACATACCAGGGCCAAGTACAGGATGACCAGGAGAGGGAGGAGGAAAGCCAGCCAGAGCCACTTAAGAGAAAGAGAGAGAGGATGAGCTTCTTCAGCTCATGAAGGAAGACATGAGATTGTAGAGAGAGGCAGAGGAGAGGAGAGCACAGGAGAGCAGAGAGAGAATAGACATGCTTCTCTCTCTACTTGAGAGATTATTTGAAGTAAAAAATATTGAATGAATGAATAAAAATATAGTAATTGTTAAATACATTGTTTATTTCATTTACAGCAGTCTTTACAACTATTTACAGTATAAATAAAGTACATAAGAAATGGATTAACAGGGTGTCTGCAGGTTAAATTCAATTTTATAAATATTATGCCTTAGAAAACATAGTCAACTGAGCAGGGAGTCCCTGGTGTCTTCTGTCAGTGGTACATCATCTGGGTTGGTTTCCAGAGTGTGTTTGGGGATGCATCTCTTCACCGTCCACTGAATTGTCCATCGGCTGGGTTTGCAGGGCTGAGTCAATGGACAGCTGCCATGTCACTAAGATGTTTTCAGAAAGCAGCAAGAATAAAAGACAGTGCATTCAAAATACTTACAACCTTATTTTGACAAAAGAAATTTCACCACAAAATATTTCAACAAGCAAAACTGCTCTATAATACATAAATAAATAGGAATCACAGCTTTACAATTCTTTTACATGCTTGTTAAAAATAGTCGTGGTTAGGGGGTACCTCCTCCAGGGCGGACACCTCTGCAGACAGCTGCTCACGCCAGAAAGAACCACTGACTGTCTCCAAACCGTTCTCCCCCTCATCCTCTTCCGCTTCCACATCCTCCTCAGACTCATTCTCTGGGGCCACAATGTCACCAGCCTCAAGGCAGATGTTATGGAAGACGGTCCATGTTATTATGACCTGAAATGGTTAAAAAGAAAAGACATTATACCTCATGAGAAAAATCATTCTGTTTGATTTACTCTTCTTCCAGTATTCTAAAAAAATGCTGTTGAGTGAACACTTTTGTGAGGTACAAAGGTGTAGGGCACCTCCACTGCTTGCAGATGGCCCAGAGCCTGGTCTTCATCATCCCAAAAGTATGCTCTATAATGGAGTGTGCCCTGGATGGCTCTTGAAGCACTGGGCTCTCACACCTTGTACTGGCCTCTTGTAGGGAGTGATGAGGGGGAGCTGGTGTTTGAGGCACGGGACCCTCCATCTGCAAGGATAAAGTGCCCTGGAGGGTAGAATATACTCCTGTACAGTAGGCTGTGGCGGAGCACTCTTGAGTCATGGACTGACCCAGGCCAGCCCACGTAGGTGTCAGTGAAGTGACCCTGATGGTCACAAACAGCCTGCAGGATGATTGAAGGTAACAGTTTCCTGTTCCTGTAGCAGTGACCACCAGGGCAGCTCGGTGGCTTGATGCGGACATGGCAGCCGTCGATTGCTCCAGCTACTTTTTATGAAGAAACCCATGGGATACTACCTCCAGGTCTTACAGGGTGTTTGGGAGGTGGATGATGTTGTGACAAATGGCCACCACCTCCTCAGTAACTCTGTGGATGATGCAGTAGACAGTAGAGCAAGGCATCCCAAACATTCTGGAGATCACCCTATGATGCCTCACTTGCCAGCCAGGAGAGAAGCAACTGTGTCTCAACTGTGGCAGTCAATTGTGAGAAGGTCAGGCAGCCTTGCCAAGGCCTCTCTGCTCAGCTGAAAATCAGGCTGTGTGTCCTGCTGGTTAAAAGAACCTGTCCAGCACAGGAACACTCAGGTTTA
Source organism: Thunnus maccoyii (assembly GCF_910596095.1). Taxonomy (NCBI): domain Eukaryota; kingdom Metazoa; phylum Chordata; class Actinopteri; order Scombriformes; family Scombridae; genus Thunnus; species Thunnus maccoyii. The sequence continues at coordinate 3,115,457 of NC_056544.1, read as the reverse complement.
TCCTGCAGTACAAGGGTCTGCCCTGGTTCAGGGAAAGGAGAAGAAAAAACTGTTGAATAGACAATACTTAGATATTAAGTGTGGAGAGCTTAGATATAATTAGGTTTCAATTCAGTTAGCTTTATTGGCATGTCTGCACACAATACAATGTTGCCAAAGCATATTTACCCAAAATATACAATCATAGCAAACAAACAAATAATAATAAAAAAAAACCCAATAACAATACAAGAGGGCATGGAGAGCAAGAGGGGCTATGGAAGGTAGGTAAGATATAAAACATACAACAAATGAGTTATTAATGAATAAACATTAATTATTAGCCATGTGGGTCAGGGGTCTAACAGAGCTGTGGAGCTCATGGCAGGCTGCTGCATATCTTGCTGCCAATCCACAGCAGTCCTCCCTCTCTCCTAGCAGGACTGGAAGTCTCTCTGAGCCACTGAGATAGAGGAACTCTGGAATATTTTTATTATTTTTTGCAAAATATTGGTCTCTAAGACATTGATATTGGTTGCAGTGAGTTAAGAAGTGCAGCTCTGTCTCTACTGTTCCCTGGTCACAGTAAGAACACATCCTCTCCTCTCTGGGCAGCAGGTCTGTCTCTGCCGGCTTACTTCCACTGCCAGGTTGTGTTCACTCAGTCTGTACATAGTCAGTGTTCTTCTCAGTATTCAATCAGGCACTGTGGTCAGGTAGGTTGCCACAGTGTACTCTCTGTTTAGGGTTATGTTTGTTTCTATTTTGTTTTGGGATTTTGTTAGTTCTGTCCAGTAATCTCTATCTATCTATCTATCTATCTATCTATCTATCTATCTATCTATCTATCTATCCATTCATCCATCCATCCTGTTTTAGCTGATTAATGACCATTTTTTAATATTAAAGTAAAGGTAGGGTTATTATGAAATTACATTGTCAAAGTTAAAGGTATTAACCATATAAACTACGTTAACTAACTGTTGTTAACTAGATAATGTTAACATTACTGTTGGCTAAAAGTACACAGCTTAACAAATCTTAATTAAATAGTAAAACAAAACAAATAAATTAAAATGAAAATTTCTGGCTCCATTTCTAAAGGTGCTCACACATGATCAGCAGTAAAACTGTTCTGTGCTGGCTGTGCCATTCTTTTCCTATATGGGGAGAGCGTTTGCGCCCAAATAGGTGGAGCGCTACCCTTGGCATGGCGCACTGCTCAAAATTGCCACCTTTGACCTCCTTTACCTTTGACGTTGGTTGCTGCTGACCTTTCAAAGCGCACCTAATGAGATAACAGCTGTATGTGGCGTAGCCAGAAGTGACACATGCAAGCAGGGGAGGTAGAAAGTGATGGAAAAAAAAGACTTCCCTGAACTCCATAACACAACATTAAAAACATACCACGATCTATCTGACGTATACCTATGCTGTGCTTTGCCTTTGCAACAAGTGTCTGCGCTATGCTCTGCACCATACCATGCAGTGAGTGAAGAGCAAACTTCTTATCATCCTAAGGCAGCTTATCTTTACCAGCTGTTTCCCAATTATCAACTGCGGCTATCAAGGTTGCTAGGTGACAGGAGCAGTGCTTCGTGACACAAGGTTAAGGGCGGGAACCGCTGATGATGCAAATAGGAAATCCTTTGTAGACCGGACCATCTCATTTAACAACGCTTGGCTCGGCCCTCATGGTCTACAAAGGACATGCCTTTTGTAGACTTTAAAGGATGAAGGTTAGCCGAATGACAGTTTCTTTGAGATGTGTAGTAATTAAGGTTTGCTTTATGCAGAACATTTCTGCATCATTGGAACTGCTATTGACATTTTGTAATGGTTTACAGCAGAACATACTGTAGCAACATAGCTAACGCAAATTTTTGTGGTTGACTTCTCAGGGTTCCACTAGTAACTTAGAAATATGACAAAAGTGCATATTGATGGAAGGTATCTTTTCACATGTTTCAGGCTTTGAAGGAAGACAATTTAATCTGTTAGGGAAATGTTTTAGTATTTTAATTCAACCCTAGCCAGGATAAACAGGACCACAGCATCTAATGCTCTAATCTCTATTCACTGCTCCAACCATAATCTAATCTGAAACTGTGAACAAGTTATTTAAAGGCACAGCGTGTAGAATTTAGTGGCATCTAGCAGAACAGACTTGGCAGAAATGGAATATAATATTAATAAATATGTTTTAATTAGTGTATAATCATCTGAAAATAAGAATAGCTGTGTACTTGTTACCTTAGAATGAGCCCTTTATATCACTGTTGCACTGCCATGTTTCTACAGTAGCCCAGAATGGACACACCAAACACTGGCCCTACAGAGAATTGACGACAACTATGCTTGTTACTGTAAGTGCAACAAAGTGAGTAAAAAGCCTAAAAGTACTTTATGGAACCACCTGTTCAACAAGCATAAACATATAGAAAAGCAATATTTTCAACTGCTTTGCCTACATTCTCCCATCCATTGCCGGTATGTTTTACACAACCGCAGCGTGCCAGTTAAGCTAATAACACGAAAGCTGTATGTATGTAGCCTGTTTATCTGAGTTTGCCACATGTCTTAAAATTTGGCAAGACCCTCCTCTCTACCAGCAGCACCTGCAGGCAGTGAATCATGTCAGCAGCAGAGGGACGAGGACAGAGGACAGGAGGAAAGACTGCCTGCACAAAGCGCAGCTGTGCTCACGCCCCTTGAATTGGGTTGTGGTGAGAGATGGGTTGAAAGTGTATGTTGTGTGTGGATTGTGTGTGTAGATTGTGTTTCATTGATGATCTGGCAACTTGGGTAACGTCAGACAAACATAAAAAAACGTATGGATCTTTGTGTATGACGACTATCATATGTATATATATATACATATAATAAAGGTTGAGTGTCATGCAAATTACGAATTCCCCCAGAGAAACAACAAAATGAGAGGACAGCAGGAGAGAAAGTAACCTGGGAAAAACGGGAGTGTTGGCAGGTCTGCTGTAGGAAGACGATTGGAAAGGGAGGTTGAAGGAAGGGGTTGTTGGTTTGTTGCAATCTGCAACCTCAGAGATGCCACTAAATCCCACACACTGGTCCTTTAACACAGCTATTACACAATTTGGCAGAGCATTGCAAATGCAAATGTGATCAGGGACGGGAGACTGCTCAAATTTGGGAAGACATGCAAGATAGCAGGGGTGATGATTGGTATTAACAGGAATCTTTGTACACAGGTTTGAACATTTTAACTGGAATTAATCGTGTTTATGCATCCCTGCATATCCAAGACTCAAGAAAACAACAAACTCCCTGGACAAAGAGGCTTTTACACATTAAATGACAGTTATGATACAATTTTAACATATATTTATATTTATATATATTTCCATTGTAACCATTTGTGTGTTTGGATGTGATTTTTTACAAGCTACTTAAAACAAACTGTGCAAGTCCCCCACTGCACATTAAAAGGTAGACAGTACATTTGTGCTCCCTATTTGTACTGTCACTGATGATGCAGGCTGTGATAGGATTGTTTTCCCAATCCAATTATAAGGCAGTGAGTTCAACAAGATAGGGTCAGGTGGGCTGGAGCTGTCTAGAGAAAAGGCCTAATTACCTTCAAGTCCACTCTTACTGGTTATTGTGGTACAGTATTGTTATCGTCTACTATGACTGATTGCTCAAGACCTCATTTGCATGGGTGTAGTGTGTAATTATGTTTTCAATTTGCCATTCAATTGTTAAGATTTGTATCTTGTCAGAGTTACATTCCAGCTAGCGCATGCTTTAGAGCTCTTGCAGTTGATGTCACTCATTACTGATTGGTCAGGGCAAAACAGATCCAACTAGCTGGTCTGAGCAGGCAGAACCACAAGTGAACATAATCCATGGAAAACAAGTAGGCTGCTTTTACAAACTGCACATACCACTGTGTTGTCTTTTTATTTCTTTTAATCATTTAATTATTTCTCTGGGCTGTTATGTGATTCTACAGTACCCTGAAGGCCAAGACATTGTCTATACTACCTATGCCAGCAGCAAATAGCTGATTATAGGTATGAGTCAGGTTGCAAGTCTTACATTAATGAGCTGGATTGTGACTGGAATTAATTTAGATATAATTGTGGCTAATGGGTCAGTTCTGATCTTTGCGGGTGTGAGATGGGTGGATTCTGACTGGCAGTCCTCTCCAACTCAGTTAAAGCTGCATCAAACAATACGTTCATATTAATAATGGATCAAATGACAATGTGTAAGTAGCTTGTATTGACAAAATCCAAGAATTAGCATCTTTCAGCTCATTGTTTTGGTTTTATGGCCCACAACGTCACTGTTTTGGTTCAGTCTCACCACTCTCATCAACCTTGACTAAGTTTGTGACTATCTGGTGAATATAGTAGAGTATTTATTTAACGACAGAGTTGCCAGAATTACTTTACAAACTGATAATATGTCAATGTAGTCTTAACAACTTGTTCTGCTGCTTTAACTTTACCTACCCACTGCCACCCTTCCCTGGCTTCCAACTCACAGAAATGCCTATAGTTGAATAAGATTTACTGTATTTAAGAATAAGTACACCCTCAAATTCTGCTGGCATTCTCCCTCCCAGCATATTTAAAAAATTAAACAGAGGAGTGGAAGGCAAATGACTGTAGAGGATGTGGCCTTGTGGCTATGTATTGTGTGACGTGAAGGTTGTGGGTTCACAGGGGACACTGACTGACCACTGCTCATGACGCACAGGAAGTGACCTGCAGCTATACTGTTGTACTCAGGCTATATATACGAGGCACAAACTGGGCCTATAGTCAGTCAGTGTTGTACGCTGTGGTGTTGACCGGTCCTGAATGACAAACACTACAGCAAACACTGTAAATACTGCTGCACAGAGGAATCACTGTGTACAAAGCATCAAGCCAATTCAAACATCTCAAATAAATAATAGTTTTATCTGTTTTTTCCTTCTTAAACTCAGACAGAACTCTGTGCCTCTCCCTCCTTTACCTATTGTTGAAGTGGTCCTAAGTTACTCCAGGTTGCTCCACCTTGGTGATCCACAGTAGAGGACTGAATGTCCTCAGCAGCTGAATGAATATGAAGCAGAGTGCTTTGTCAACTCTTCTGTATTAATAAGAAAAATCTTATTCATGCAGAAATTCCATAAAAATCCCTTTAAAAATTTCCATGTGACATTTTTGACTCAGACTTTACTGTAAATCTTCCAATTGTTGTATTTTTGAATTTGGGGGTTTGGATTATCAGTGTTTTGGATGGATGAAGCAGTCAGAGGAAGAGGCTGAGGACTGGACTGAGGAGCAGAAGATGCACGAACAGCTTCAGGCTGCACAGCCCACACAAGGCTGGCACACCAGCTTCTGGGAGGTGTGAATGGTTTGGTTGGTGTGCATATTTTGAGTGTGCACGTGTGTATGCGCATATGATGTGTCTGTTAGTGAGTGTTTGTGCATGAACAAATGTGCACTCTTATGGCAATAAGAATGTCAAGACCCTGTATTATGCAGTGTCAGACACAAGGTTGTGTGTGTGTTGATATACCTCAGAGGGTAGCATCCTTATCTAGTGTGTTGACTTATTTTAGAAGCATGAAAAGAGGGGATAGGCTGTATGGTCTCTTTAACGGTTAGTGTACTTGTGTGTGTGCGAATGTGTATCTGTCAGTTTAAGTTTTTCTGTTTTACACTTGACTATGTCCCACAAATGTCAAGTGAAGCATGAAAGATAATACCACAAATCAATAAAAGCTTGGCTTGGATGGTGACAGACAGCCTCAAGGAGACCTGCGTTTTTGGACACATCTCAACTTCTGAACCTTTTCAGGCCTGGCTGATCAGAGCCAATTTTCTATGTGGCCACGCCAGAGCAGCTGTGAACACAGCACATTGGATGTGTGAACGTGTTTAGCCAGTGGATCAGAGAGCAACAGTCCTAGCCAGACAACAGGCTGTCACAGATCTTAGGAGACCAAGGACTGGACTGGAAGAAACCATATTCAGTGCTCACAAACACAAAACTCTACTGGAATATACTGGAATATCTTTGCATGATTTACAGTTCAAAAAATGTATCTATCTTAATCCAGTCCTTTATGCAACCCCTCAGTTCAGCATCTGTCTGAAACATGATGATTTAGCTCCGGTCTCTTTAAGGGCCCCCTCTCTTGGAAGCTGCATCATAGCCAACTTCTGGCTGCTTGGGAGGCTATGTCAACAAACTATGAAACAAGCTAAAGCAGTAGGATTTCACTTTTTCTCATTCCTTTACTTGAAATGTCAACTTTTAAAATACACCTGTACATGTTCAAGCCAAAATCCAAAATATGAGAGTGAGCAACACATGGAAAAACCTTAGCAACATTAGCAACCAAGGCTGTGGAACGGACAGCCGATCATGGGCATGATGTGATGAGCCAACATCAGCTTGTCGGTAAGGTATAAAAAAATGTCACAAACAAAGCGTTCAGAGCAGGTTGAAGCCCTGGCTCTTGACTTGCAGGGAGCATTTCTACATATGTTAACCTCAAGTTTTGGAACTTTGACCATGTTTAGCATAGATACCCAACATCATAACAGTACATAAATAACAGAAAATCACAAAAAGGATAATATGGCCCCTCTAGACTGAACAGCGTTCAGTCCTCTCTGTCTGGCTGTTTTTACATGCTGTTTGTTAAATGTTGTTTATTTAAAAATTACTTAGGCTACTTAACTTACTTTGTTGAAACATATGGAGTGAGCAACACAACGTACTGTTGAGAAATGCAAAATGTTCAAAGACTGAGTGGTTTTACTGATTGACCACCTCGAGATGTAGTCTGACCTATCTGATCACATTATATCATCAAAATATGGTCTGCGTGCTTTTAGATCTTGCATTTTCCCCCATCGAGAGAGGATATCCACATACAAGTTGCATGGTAATGCAAGTTTTAAATGGGGTCCTCAGATGCTTGTTAGATGTTCCAACAAACACCTCATTTATAGCATACCAAGGCCTTAACACCACCTTCAGTTCAGTTTCAGGTTGTAATTATCAATACAAAAAGGTTCTACTAATTTGGTACACTCAGTTTAGCTTGAGGATTTATCTCATAAAAACCTCATAAAATAGACTGCTTACAGTGTACCTTTATGCTATACAACTCTTTACCACTTGTAAGACAAGGTTTTTGCTTCATTGTACTATTGTATATCCCTGAGTGAAGAGATGGAAACCAATGAATGAGGCCCTTGAGTGTTGAGTGTGGGGTGGGGGGGGGGGGGGGGGTGGGGGGGGGGAGTGGGGGTCAGATAAAAGGAAGTGTTAGTTGTTAATCAAAAAAGGAAAGGACAGAGGAAATGAAGAACATTAGATGGAGATTAAATTCATTTGTTGTTGGCGCAATAACCTGTCAGATGGAGCATCCCTCCATGGTGTTAAATTAAATAATCGATTACTTTAATGGAGAACTCAAATAGAATGCATTGCAGTTAATGGTTTTGTTTTATGCTACCTTTCAGAATTGGTTATTTCCCCTTGTGCTGTGATGAAATATATGGATTTCAAGGTCACAATTTCCTCTTGGATTGCATGAAAACAAGATAGACCCTGTGCACATTTCTTCTCCCAGTGCTGCACTTCTGGCAAACAGCACCACAAGTATTGTAAGAGAAGGATGAATCAGTGTTATCCAGAGTTTTAGTCTCAAGACAAGTCTGAAAATAACGCTTTGTGACCTTTATTTTGACTCTTCATGGAGCACCACCAGCAGCTCATAATTTTCACTCTTCCAGTGAACATCTACCACATAGGTTGAACATTCTTGGTTCTTAGACAATACATCCAAATGACTTTACCCTTTGTGCCACCATTTGTGTTTTCTGTGAAATAGTTCAACAACTATTGGAATTGATTGCCATGAAATTTGGCACACACATTCATGTTCCCCTCAAGATGAACTTACCTTGGTGAACCTTTAAAGGATTTGGGTAATGATTTTCTATATTTTTCTTATTGTCAACAAATCTCATGTGCAGAGCCAAACCAACAATGAACTGATCAACTTACAAGTATTGTGTGTGTGTATCCAAAGCCTGATATATCTTATTCCTCTGTGCTGTATTAAAAACACATCAAATAGACACACTGTTGTACTGGGTGACATGTTTGTTTGCCCCAAAGGCAATTGTTATAGTAGTTTGATTAGACTCTAAAGAATAATGACAGCGATCACATTTTCCGTCTCAGGAGAGTAGTTCTGTGCAAGGCTGACACCACTGAGCATGAGCTTTTTGTGCTACATACAACAACTTCTTGACTCTGTGCTACACCCCCAGCCCCACTGTACATTGCACTCCTGTGCATGTGCAGTGGTGTGCGGAACAGAAGTTTTCTGCAGGTACTTGGTATCACCGTTTCATGTCATATCATATGAAGTACCTCATTCATGGTTCTGATGATGTTGCTTGTAATTAACAACCCCGCCTCTTTCACATGAACACGCTCGTAGCTGGAAACCCCAGGTTTGAGCTAGTTGCTAACCAGCTTCGTAGTACTGGTTATCTGGAGGGCCAATGTTAGGCTCAGTGAAGCCAGATAACTAAAAGATAACCTGGGTATGGTGAACTTGCTTCTGTGTCTCTAAGATAGATTATGTTGTTAGCCAGTTATCTTGGTGGCTTTGTTTACACACACATTTTTTTTTCACTTAACACTGCTACTGAGAAACACTCCACATAAATATTTAGGGCAACATTTCATGACAAAAGCCACCAATATAACAACCATCTGCCACCTTTCATGAAAAGCAATAGTCTTGAATTCATAAATGGCATAGGATTGCGGAGTGTGTGTGGGCGAATCCATCAAGTTAGCTGGATAACATCATAATAGCTTTGTGGCACAGGCCTCTGATGTATACTTTTTGGTTAAAAATACACATTTGCTAACATTTCAAATAGCAAATAACTTCAAATCCAACACATAGAACCCCCAAAATCTCATGAAATGATGAAATGAATGTGACACAATTAATCACCAACAATGACTTAAGAGGTCAATGCTTTTTGCTGTTTTATTCAATAAATTTCACAACCTCACACAACTATCAGGTGCCCAGTTGTATCAACTAATGTAATGGTGGCATTGCAGTGACAGTTAAAAGATTTAAAGGTAATAATAAAAAATAAAAGTTTATAGCTAGAGCTCCTCACTGCCTTGGTACCTCCTTCACTGTGTTCTTCATTAGTTAATTACTTCACTTGTTCCTTCTTTACCTCTTCATTTCATCCCTTTCTTTCTCTCCTTCTCTTTTAGGTCCTGTTTACACCTGGCATTAACATGCGTCTTGGGTGATCCGATCACAAATGGACAGCTTTAACTACGTCTGTTTACACCTGGCATTGACATGCATCTCCACATGTTTCTTGAGTGACCACTTGTGATCAGATCTCAATTCCCCGCTCTATATGCAAATAAACATGTACATCATTTCTGTTTGCAAAGACCAAATTTGTTGTTGTTTTTAACCGGTGGGAGGACTGTGGGTCCATGTTGATGACAAGATAAACAAATATACAATGCATTGTGTGCTCCTCATGAAAATCAAATGCCCATCGTATTGAGTGCTACGTCTGAACATATATAACAAATATAGAGTTATATGCAGTGATCTCCCCACAGCTCCGTCTCTACATTGAGAGATGCTGTGCGCATTTACACATGAGGCACAGCAGCCTAACTTCATTGATTATTTAAATCTCCGACATGCCGACAGGATCGGTCAGGATGTTAATTAATGTTCTGTGTTCTTCTACACAATAGGTCAGGTGTTACACACACAGTCCAGGTTCATACAATGAAACTGTTTGGAGTAAGGCTGTATTTAGACCAAATCAGGCGGTGCAGCAAAAACGCTGGTCCTCCCATTCATTTGAATGGGGGTAGTGCATTTCAGCTGCGGGCGTTTTGGCTGCAGTGGTTGAATCAGAGTCAACTTTTGGAGAAACGCAACCCGATGTCCCTGCGGCTGAAGGCTGCGGTGGCCAATCACAGCCAGAGGTCAGACTGATCAGAGCTGTAAAACTCTGCCATGAGGGAGTACAAAGATGCTATTAGGAGGAGGGGAAGACATTTCTTTTCTTTTGATAATATTAAAAGTAAAGTTAGACTTTGCTTTCAGCTTCCTGACTCATTTTAAAAGAGACGAGAGAAAGAGCGAGAGAGAGCTAAGAGCACCAGCGAGAGAGCAGCTGTGGTCGAGCGAGCTAGAAAGTGAATGAAGAGATGGGGCGCTGGTAGTGAGAGAGCCAGTGAATCACAATAAAACGTTATTTTCTGATTGTTTCACAGCGGTTACATTCTAGAGCACAAATAAACACACCCACACCCCCCCACACACCTCCATTCAACCCTGCGGTGGTGGGCTGCACCGCCTGACTTCCTGACTTCCTGACTTCCTGACTTCCTGACCTTATTTTCTGGTTTTGGTTTAATTTCTATTCTAATTGTTGATTTGATGAGGAAAACGGGTTAGGGGAACGGGAAAAACAGGATAAAACGGGAGGTGGGTTACATTTTTTTATTTCACATGAAAAACGTAAAAACAAAATAATGCATTTCTTTACCCTATTATCAAACAAGTTGAACACAGGAGGCAGCAATTCAATTCCTGTACCTAGTCTGTAGGAAAATAGAGTCAGTTGAGTAGGTGGTCCTTCAATGTGGCCCAGGACACACTACTAAATGAATGTAGCCACATTCAGCCCAGACCACCTCCGAATGTGGTCTGAATGATTGGATCTCAGTGCGTCCTCAGTGCTTAAAGCTGTCCACTTGTGATCAGATCACCCGAGATGCATGTTAATGCCAGGTGTAAACACGGCCTTAGTCTCATTTGCCATCTTACTTTCCTCTTTCCTGTCATGTTTCCCTTCTTTCTTGTCCTGTGTCCTGTGTCATCATGTTGGCCAGTTGTATTGCACTATAAACAATTAAAAAAAAAAAAGCAAATGTTATTTAAATAGCTTCCAAAACAGCCTGCTGGAGGACAGGAGGGGAATCTGGGCTGTAAGAAAAGATGGATTAAGAGAAATCTGAATAACTTTTGGTGAATAAAATGTCACAAATATGTTTAAAATAGATACCAGATCTTTAAGACAAAATGTAAAAGAAACACAAGTCATTATAAAAAGACACATTTCAATAGAATTTTAAATAGTTACATGTAAAATGTCCCAGATGACCTGAGAGCTCTGGATAGTTCATCAGCAGAGCAGCAGATCAGAAATGTATTTTTGCCCTAAACCATTCAGTGCTTTATAAACCAACAGTAGTATTTAAAAATCAATTTTTTGACAGACAGGAAGCCAGTGTAAAGATCTGAGAACTGGAGTGATGTGATCCACTTTCTTGGTCTTAGTGAGGGGGAAAGGTTGTGGTTTTGTTCAATATTGAAAAAGTCAGTATGCTCTGTCTTATGCTTCCTGTCATGTCAACATTGACTTCTTAAATATTTAACTAAAACCACCTTACCCAAGAGTTTTAATGGGATGTGAAACCTGGTTTCTCATGTCAAAGTTCTGTGTTTTGTACATCCAACCATCCACCCTTACTTGATCCGTGTAGGACATGCAAAAGGAATAGTATATATTTTGTATTAGACAGGCTTCCCTTGAGCAAACATGAAGGAGCACAGCTTATAGGTGGGTGTTGGAGCGGCAGCGGGGTGATGGCAGCAGTGTGAATAAAGCAGTGAACTTGAATGTCAGTAAAGTGACCGGTTGGTGATGACACACAAGCTCAGCTGATCCATCCACTGATCCAGAGCAGCACCACTGAAGCTGTCTTCCGACAGGCTTTGCTTTATGTATTGCTAGTAAGAAACTATTGTCAAAGACATAGAGAGTTGACCATCGGAGAGATGTTGCAGACTTTAATCAGGCAACAAGCTTTCCAACATCTCAACAATGTCTCATTTTGTGCTCATCCAGCTATATGTGCATAATTCTGTGGTTCTCAAAGTGGGGTCCAGGGACCCTCACCCCTGGGTGATATTCTGGGGGGTCCTCAGCAAAATTTTTTATTTTCACTATAATTCCATCTATAAGTAACACAATGAAAGAATGTATGACTGTTTTGGTTGTGGGTTTCATACACTTTTTAAAATAAAAGATGTAAAAGCAAAAATCTTATCAGATGGGGGTCTGTGGTCTAATTTGTTTCAGTTAAGGGGTCCTTGACGTGAAAAACTCTGAGAACCACTAGCATAATGTACTGCTTCATGTCAGGACTGCAGGCTCCATAGGAGTGAATGGATAATGGTCATGTTGATGCACAGCTGTAGAGTGAGTTGGAACAGTGAGTGCAGCAGCTACTATCTATAATTTAACATTAGCACAGGGAGTGTAAGGAGGAATGAAGAATTCAGAGGGGTGCAGGAAGACGGGAAGCCACTAGCCTCAGAGGCCATCTCTCTCTCACACACATGCACAGCAGAGAACAGTGTGTCCTCCGCTGGGGAATCTAAAAGCAGATACCATTAGTGGTCTTTCAAGTCCAGACGTGGTAGATTTGAATCAGTACTTTGTTTTTCTGTTTCAACTTCATACTTGGCAATCTATATTTTCTCTTGAAGACTGGTGTTTAAGTACCCAGATACCCATATTATTTTTTAAATTTGTTTTTTATCATTAATTCCCCTTTTAGTTAGAGATTTAGCCCAAATTATATTCATTATTTGATTTACCCTCCCTTTTTTTCCTAGAATGAATAAGTAGGAGTTCAAAGAGCCCTAGATTGAGTCCTATTATGTGACCTGGGTTGAATCAAATCCAGGCTAATAAATTATGTATAGTGCTTGTGGCAGTGATCAAGCTTTACCTTAGAGTAAGAAGGGGACCAGATACCCTGCCATGTATAAAAGAAAATATAAAATACCATATTCCTTTTTTTTGGCCACTTGGGGGCAGCAGAAAAAAAATTAAAAACAACATCTGATTTATTGTCAGTTTATTCATTTTTTATGGTGGAAGCAAGCAAGCAGCTGCCTATTTACACATCCAGCAGAACACAGAGCAACATTATCTTTCATTTGGAGTCATGTTTGTGTCCACATGATCGAGTCCAGTATTCACTCGACTTTTAGCTCTGTTTTGGTTTCCACCAGCTTCTGAGGGAAATATCTGACTCTTTAGCTGCTAAACGCTCCACTATGTTCACCAACTATTTGCTAACTTCTAGTTTGATGCTAAGCTGTCTGCTGCTGCTGGAAACCAGGTTGATTAGAGTGGAGTTTGTTGGTGGGAAAACCAAAAGAGTGAGTTAAAAAGGCTAAATGGCTAACGCAGCTAAAGAGGCTAAAGCACAACAGAGTTAGGGTGGTAATTCTCTTTGGTTTTAGTCACTAGAGCAACCCTTTCACATTACACACAGTCATTTATTGTTCATGACAAATACTGATTAGTGCTGCTTTGATATATCTGATGTACCAGGTTTAATCAAATACAGGCTAATATATTAAGTATGGGTCCATGATCAGGTCTGTCCATATAGAACAGAGGAATCGAGAAAAAATGACTGAATGAAATTAGAATCTCATACAAAATAATGCAATTAAAAAGAAAAACAACAAAAATAATTATGAAAGAATATGGAATAAGTGTACATTATTATTCTTACTTATTATTACTACTTCCAAAAGTAATCATTTTAATTAATATATACTGTATATATAGATATAGGCATCTAATCGGCACCAAATGTATTCTATAGCATAACTATGAGCCCAAACATCCAGCCAGAGTCATAAAGAACTATCTTCATGAACAAGAAGAACAAGGAGTCCTGCAACAGATGGTTTGACCTCCACAGAGCCCTGATCTCAACATCATGGAGTCAGTCTGGGATTAACATGAAGAGACAGAAGCAGCTGAGACGCCGAAATCCACAGAAGAACTGAGGCAACTTCTCCAAGATGCAGAACAACCAACCTGCCAAGTATCTTGAAAGTATCTTCTGTTTATTGAACTTTGTATGAAGCTAATTGATAATAAAAACTATTCACAGCATTACTTTTGAAAGTATCCTCACTTTACTTTTGCACAGTACTGTATATAACTTTTTTCCTTTCAATTTGCATTACTTTCATACTTTCACATTAATTTCAATTTTAATACATTATCTGAGTACTCAACATACATTATTCAGTGCCAGAGTGTGCTATATGAAACAGTAAAATGGGTATCCATAATGACAAGCCTGCACAAAAACTTATTTTTGAGAGACAACAATGACATGTTATTATTACTCTGTTCCCAGAAACAGGATGTTGCATGCTTTATGTACAGTATGTGTGTCATTATGTACTTGTGATTCATGCGTTCTAATTTTCTTATTAAAAAGAAAGAGAGAATTGAGACAGATTGTCAGGTCTCTAATCTTGCAAATGTCCCATTTGATGTCTTGGGATTTTATTCAGATGTGGCACCAAGACAAACAGAGGAACTTTACAGTACATCACAAATCCAATTTAGCAGCAGTGTGTGAAACATTGAGAGTGCAGCGCTAAATAAAGTATCACATGTGTTGTTCTGGCTTTCAGGCATAAATAGATCATCTTATCCCATTACAAACCTCAGATCTTGTTTCACTGTATAAGAATCAGATTGTGGGCTTACGCATGAGCACAGAAAACAAAGATGACTGATCTTCTTTGCCTCATTGGCAGGTCTACATACGGTTTGTATGTAATGTATGTGTTTATCTTTAATTTGAACAAAGAGGGCATAGAAATAATCACATTTAGTAGTCAGTTTTACAGTGGAAAGGCCTGGCCTTTGATGTTGCATGGCTGAAAAGAGAATTGTGTAGATGTACTTAGCTAGCATTTTACTTAAGAGTGGTGTATTGATCAAGTTAGAGTGGTGCCTTTCGGCAGGAAAAAAACAACCTATTTTTAGGCGCAGCAACACTCATTCAGTCGGTGTCAATCGATGGGACAACTGGAATGGAGCATAAAGGTGTGTTTCAGTGAGGGGGTGTGATGTGAGGTGGATATGATGAGATGTAATTACTGTCTTCAAAAAAGTCACAGCAGCTTCATTAAACTCTCTCTCTGCTGCGTCCTGCAGACAAGTGATCTGAATTTCAGCTCAGCCATCACATCCCACACATGAATTGCTCATAATTGCAGGGTTCTATTTTCTTGTAAAGAAGGCAGTGGACTACAACGCTGCTCCACTTCGTCCAGAGATTAAGTTCAAAATGAAAACATGGATTCTGTTGAATACATCAAACTAGACTTTTTTCTTTTTCTCCTGTTGTATGATAGTGTCTAATAATTGCAGAGTGTCTGTAACTTGGATTTTTCCTCATAAAAACAAAGGCTAGTAAAAGACCATGATGTACTGTACTGCTTCATCTGTTATTAGTTCAGTTGTAAGTTCACTCTATAGCTCACTGAAACTATTCAGTAACAAACTAGGGGTATATAACTATATAACAATGATTTACACGGATAATGGCTCAGTGACTACCTTTCTACCACAGAGAAATCACAAATTTAGATTTTTTCTGTGACTTTTTTTCTTTTTCTTTCTTTCTTTCTTTCTTTCTTTCTTTCTTTCTTTAACTATTCACTGGCAAATATTTTTTGTTTTTGCGCTACATTATATTATAAATTACTCATTACTTTTGAACTGCAATTTTTGAGTGGCTCTCAAAAGCCCACTCCAGAGTCAGACGGTCCAATCACGACCAGGAATGATGGTTGCTAAGAAACATATTCATCTGACTGATTTTGACCATATTCCACTCACCTGACTTAAGTATACCCAGTTTTGTGCATTTGCTGAAGGAGCTGTTGCCTATTATAGAAATGAAAAGACTGCATCTTCACAAACCCAATACACAGAATAAATGAGAGATAGATTTTAGAGAATATGGCACAGACCTGTACTGGTGGCTACATGAGTGGGTGTGTTGTTTAACACGACTCATTTATTTGTGTTACTTTACCTTGTCCTGAGATGTTACAATTTTTTTCATGTTATTTTCTCTGTATTGTTTTGTATGTCTTTTCAATATATTTTGTCATTGTAAAATTGAACTTGAAACTACAGCATATTTTAAAAAAAAACGTTCATCCAACACAACATGCTCTGTCTGTTTCTTAATGAGCACATTCTACTGCAAATACTTACTGCTGCAGGCTTCACATGACTAGAACACGGCTTAGTGTCAAACACACTGTCCTGTATAATCCCACTTCAATAGGGATCAGTGTTTCAAACAAACCTGAACTGATTGTATTTTATATGAATTAAAGTTACAATAGTAACTCCACAAGTAACCTACATTTCAGAATGTAGACAGTAAAAATGTAAAACATGATCATGATGACATGATTCTCAAGATGTATAACATGACTACTACAAAGACTTCTGTGAGCTCCAAGTTTAACCACAGCAATGACCCATCTCTTCTGTTGCCCCCCCCCACCACTGTGCTTTCATGTGCTGATATCTATAAATCTAAGTGATGTTTAATGAAAGGAATATGATGACATTTAACCGTTCAAAGCTTCTAATTCTGCACTTTTTACACAATGTGTTCATGGTAGAGTAGACATTTTCTTTGATAACAGTACCTCATGTGAAACAGGCTACAATAGCAGTATTATTGCATTTTTTTAAAAATGCATTTATTTATTTACCACATTCACACTGACCATTACAACCACAGTCAGACCTGTTGGTCCACTGGAGCAGTTGAGGTTAAGGGTCTTGCTGAAGGGCACATCAGTGGTGGTAATGAGGGAGAGGCACTTTCCACACCCAGATTTATCCTGCTGGTCCAGGGACTGAACCGACGACCTTCCAGTCACAAGCTTGCTTCTTTAACCTTCATGCCACCACCGCCTGAGATTCCATCACAGCTGAGATGACACAGCTGAGATGCCAGTGAGTGGAACTCCACTGCTACAGATGGTAATTCAGTGTAGTCAGTTTAGTTTGAGGATTCCCCGTTAGTAGATTTGTTAGTAAATGTGAACACCTGAACATCTCCTCCTGATGAAGCCACAACATACTCTGTTCAAACATGAATGAATGGCTGCTCTCGTTTTGGACACACAGCAGCCTCGAATGTCCTTCAGCAACACAGGCGAAGCAGAAAATATAGAGCTATGAAACATAGACCCCTGTGTGAGTTCCTATAAAAGTAAAAAGCTGTTGTTGTGCTCTGTAAGAACATAAATATTGTTTTCTTTAATTAGAACTTTATTTTCTGATCAAATCTCACAATAAAAAAACCCCACAATAACTTGGAAAATGACTGTGCAAAAAACCTCCACATTATATTAGATAGAGTTAAGCAAATTTTATATTTTATAACTGCAAAAAAAGCACTTGAACAACAAAACAGGTATATTCAACTATACTCCATTTCTAATACAAATACAATTTTCTTACATTTTCCTGAAGCATGTTTTATTACTTTAAGAAGAAAATAAGCCTGGTAATGAGTTCCTTCATTCATCATTTTCTGTTATCTGTATGTGCAGAGCCGAACCAACAATGGATTGATCTACTTACAAGTACCGTGTGTGTATCCATAGTCTGATATATTGTATTCCTCTGTTGTCCAAAAACATGTCACCCAGTGCAGCAGTGTGGCTCAGAGATGTGTTTTTATTAGTGTCTGGATGAAAACGGAGGTCTTTGGCACAGAGGAATGAGATATATCAGATTTTAGATACAAAACACATAACTTATAAATACATCCGTTCATCGCAGGTTTGGCTCTACACATGAGATTTGTTGACAATAAGAAAAATATTGAAAATCACCAGCCTTTAAAATATTTCCCTCATTGAGTCTTTAATGTTGGCTTACTTCGAGGATCCTGGAAAATGTCTCTGAAGTGGCTCCACTCATATCTATGACAAAACCTTGATGAGATATGAGAAAGACTTTTTCTGCCAACAATGGTGCTGTTTATAACAACATTTTCTGTGTCACAGCAGTTACTGTTTACTGGAGAAGTTCCTGCTTCTAGTCCCTCAGCCCATCTGTGGTGGATATGATTCAACAAGGAACTCAGCTGAGAGCAACATCTAACCAGTCTCAAGTACACGTTTAAATCATGTTGCTTTCTGTTTTTATCTCAACAGCCAGAGGGAGCGGGATTATGCCATTTTAATGTCAGGTTTGCCAAATCCAAATACAGTGTCTGCTAGTCCTCAACATACAGACTCTATTATCTTGCCATATACTGTATGAAATGCAAGCTTATAGACCTGCTCTTAAGCTAAATGAGCTTTTTACAGTGTAATTTCAGCCATTTGTAATAGTATTTGTTGCACTGAAAGTTTAGTTGTTGTGACAACCAGTGGTTGAATGTAACAAACATTTACTCAAGTACAATTTAAAGGTATTTGTACTTTACTTGAGTATTTCCATTTTGTCCTACTGTCAGGGTGGGTGAGTGGAGCAGGTGGACCCAAACGCAGAGACAATAGGCAGGGACAATCCGATGCAGATATTTATTAATGAAAAAAGCAAAAGTCATCAGAACATCGAACCAGAAGCAGACAACTCAACAAAGACCGAACTGAAAACTGGACTATAAATACACAGGGAGTGATTGCAAATGAATCACAGGTGAGGGAAACGAGACACAGGTGAGACACATGAAATAATCAAACACAGGAAGTAAAGTGACCAGACACAAGGAGGAAATATTACAAAATAAAACAGGAACTAAAGTAAACAAACAGGTGACACAAAAAACACAGGAACACACAAGGGAACAGAAAAAACCAAAACCAGGAAACAAAAGCAACACAAATGAAAGAGCCCCTCAAAAAGTCCAACTAAAAACAGAAAAAGTCTGAGGGCATCAGGAGGATAACAAAAACCAAGGAAGTCAAAAGAACAAAAACACAAAGAGTCCAAAAAACAGAAAAAGTCCTGGTAGGACGTGACACCTACTTCTTACTACTTCACTACATTTCAGAGGGAAATATTGTACTTTTAATTCCACTACATTTATTTGACAAGCTAGTTACTTTTCATATTAAAATTACACATAAAATAACATATCATGCATTGTTAAAGACTAAACCAGTAGTTCCAGACCTTTTTGTCTTGTGAGCTCTTCTATAAAATCAATGTGTGGTTGTAGTTCATGTTGCAGATGGTTATGAGATGTTAGCAGTTCCACTGGAGGCATTTGCCCTCTAAACATCTCACATGGTTTCATTTTATTAACCAAAGAGTAAAACTCTCCAATATTTCCCTAACAAGTAAAGATTAGAGAAAAAGTCCAAAAACTGAAAACAGATTTGTGTATCAGAACTTTGTTTTTTCTTCTTTCCTCTCCCATTAATCATCTGATGACCCCTCAGATTTATCTGCTGACCCTTTGGAGGGGCCCGACCCCTAGGTTGGGAACCACTAGCCTAAACTAGGTAAATGTATATAGTAATGTAAGAGTAATAATGTAAGTATTTCAAACTAATCAGTAAAATGCTGCTCACACATTGATGCATCAGTATTAATTATGTACTTTATTAAACATACTTAATATATCAGTCACTGTGGTGGATTTTCTACTTTACTTTTAATACTTTAAGTCAATTTAGCTGCTAATATTTATGTACTTTTACTTAAGTAGGATTTTTCATGCAGGACCTTTACTTGTAATGGAGTATTTTTACATTGAGGTATTGCTACTTTTACTTTAGTAAAGGATCTTCTTCCATCACTGGTGACAGCATTAATCCATATAGAGATAATACTTTAATACCAGGAGTAAACTAGATTTCCATACCTTTTCAATTTTGCATTAAAAATAACTCTTCATGCATTTTCAGGGTAAGTATCCCAACAGTTGGCATAACAGTGATTCTTAAAACCAGAATGCTTCAGACTGTCTGTTTATATTCAGCAACATAAAAGTCTGATCTGAACCGACAAAGTTTTTTCCTTTTTTTGTCACAGACGCTCCTTCATTCTGTTACTCTAACACTCTCTCCTGTTTCAAACTTAACTTCACAATTTCACACACATAAAAAGAAACTCTTCAAGTCTTGCTCTCTTGCTATCTTTACAGGAATCCATTAAGATTCAGTACACCCACCCACCCACACACACACACACACACACACACACACACACACACACACACACCTGAAAACACCATTTCTCCATCTTCCAAAAAGCACTTAAGAGCACCTGACCCTCCCTTCTGTTCTTCCTTTCCTCTTTTCTCTCCCACTTCCTGGAGAGCCCTCAGATCGAGGGTGTGGAGACGGATGGAGAGTCTTCTCTCTTCAGTAAAATCTCCACGCTCCATTCCACTGTTTGATTATGCAGATGGACCATGACTGGGTGATAATCTGTATGCTTGCATGTGCATTAGCTTGCCTTATTATTAATAAGCAGGGACGTCGGGAACAGCCCTAAATAAATTGAGTTTGCCTTCCATACAGTATTTGCATAATCATTCACCCACATTTAGTCTCTGATGCAAACACTTCAAGAAATGAATGGTACACATTGTAGTGAGCTGCACTGAACTAATGTAGGACTGCATAAATTCAATGTCATGGTGTAAATATACCTAAGTGAAAACTTTACTCTGACTATATGACTGCTCTGTAGAGATTTAGAGTCAGTACAGTGTTTAGTAGTTGCATTTGTTTGTGAGCTACTTTATTTCAGCAGCAGTGGAGCAGAGCTGTGAGGCTGAAAGCACAGCAGTCAGACAAAACTTCACCTGAAATACTAGCAAATTGGTCTGTACAATCACAAAAATGGTTTCCAGCAGGCTACATAATAAGGTACGTGTCAGAAGCATGCAGGAGGAAAATGACATGCTTTTCTTTTCCTCTTCACTGAAGCTGTACAGCGTATACACACAGTGAAACTGGAGGTTTGATATAGTCAGAGCTGGTCTGTCTGGTCTCTCAATGCAGATGACTGACATCACATCACACATCACAGCAGTAGAACTAGTGAATCAAATCAATTTTTTCCAAAGACAATACTGATCTTTATATAACTGAGAAATATCCTTTCAGTGTTTTTGCTGTGGAACATTTATAAAAATCAAACTACAAGTTCAGGCTGCTACTCTGCTTTCATACGTTATTTATATGCAAGATGTTACCAAAGTAACTGCCAGTGATGGAAAAGGAATGTTAGAGGTTATTCGATATATTTTGAGGTCCAAACACAGGTAGACTGAGGCAACACAACACTCAAACTTTCTGGTTCATATTTCACAGATTTAAAGATATATTTGATATATGTAATTGATATGTGGCCAATAACAAGCAAAAGCTGTGGCTGACAGTAACAATTATATATTACCACATGGACCAAATAAATCATTTGTAAAATCTTTACAATAACTTGTAATCCATGGCTATGGACTGCATTTATTTGTGCTTTCATATAAATCACTTTAAAATTTGCCATCGTCCACAATATGTGTTGGACGATACAAACCTGTGAACTCAGAACTTTGGTTAAACATGGTTAGCAGCATAGCATGGTAGTTCATGGATGCATGGTCTGATATGATAGAATAATTAAATGCATCAAGTGTGTCAGACATCTCCTCTAGTTCTGTCCGATCTAGTGCTAAGGTCATGATGTACAGTATTTCTCATAAATCTTACAATACACAGATGAAAATGCATCAATCATCATATTTCCCAGAATTCCACTCAGTAAAAATATGGTAATTAAAACCTAAGAGCAAGAGCTACTACATGCACTTTATAATGTAATCTATAATGACTCATGCAGCTTGCAATGAAGCAAGTATTAACATTTCTCTGCTTCTTAAACATGCTGAATATGAATGAACAAGACTAGAACAAAACCTAGTATATGGATGTGCAAAAGTGTGGCCAATTTGTTACAGTGTCAGTAGTAGTGTCAACAATGTGAATTCGTGGATATTAAATGTTCATCCGGAGGCTTCGGTGGAAATTAGAAATGAAGGTTTTGACAGCATTGGGTGCAAATTCAGGAGGCTCATCTCCGCCCAGTTACTGCAGTTACAATAAAGCACACCTACACTAAACTGATATAACAGTCTACATGAATCCCATGATTTACCTGCAAGATTTGTATTTTAATGCTGTTGTTCATCATTTGTGATGTGAAAATGTCAAAAGAAATACAAAGTTTGCATCCTGGTATTTAGTCACATGTGGTGACTTTTAATGCATGTCACTGAGGAAAGAAGAGATGACAATCCACATGTCCATCTTGTTGTGACTTCATTAAAAAATGCTGTACGATAATAAAACCTCAATGCTTCTAAAACCCTTAAGAACAATGCTTGTGGTGTTTGTACTAGGGATGTGCAGAGAGTCCAGTATTTGTATTTGTATCTGTATTTGTTGGGGGCAGCAAAATTATTTGTATTTGTATTTGTATTTGAATAAAAATGGAAAGAGGCTTACAAATCCTGTGTTTGCTTTTATCACACTTTTAATTTTAGAAAATTAAAGTGTTACAATAAGTGTTTATGAATAAACTACCTTATGAAGTAGGTCCCCAAACTGTGTCTCAAACTGGAGTCTCCCAGATCATAGATGACTGTGCTGACTACAGAGCTAAAACTTTACTCTTCACCTCTTTGCAGACAGACCTCTAACTAACAAATATTTAAAAAAATATTTGTATGAAACAAATATTCGTAAAAAACCCCCACTATTTGTGCTTTGCCGAATAATGTATTTGTATTCGGGCACACCCCTAGTTTGTACTTTCATTCCTCATATTGACAAACTAGCATGTATTGTCACTATATATTACGCTATCACTCTGTATCTCTCACTATCTCGGTCTAATCACTGTCTAATCACTGTCCTATACCCTCAAAAACCCACAAAGTTGTGACAAATTGATCAAACATATATATATAGACCTTTCCACACCCGTATGATCATTTTCTCCACCTGTGTGTATAAAGTTTAATTACTGTCCTTGCTGTCCCTGCGTAACATTTGACTTTTACGTCTAATATCGATGATTGATAGTTCAGAAAATTGTTGTGATGTGAGAGATACAGTACATAGATGTATACAAATATTGTATATGTGTTTGGCCTTTAACATGAAACATGATTGCTAGCGACACTCGACACTGTCACCTACTTTGTCAGTCCTCTTCTCTAGCGTCTCGTCACCATCGCAACCACAACCTCACGCACATGGATCTCACCAGTTGTTTCAAACACCAGTTAATTCTGTTTCACTGGCTGCTGACTGGCGGTAGAGGAGGAGAGAAGCTGCTATGTGCCAGTTTAGCCGACCTCTCTGCATTTAACACCAGAGCTGAGAGCTTGGAGCAGGAAACACCATTGCTCTGCATCCTCTGTTCCCATCGCACTTATGTATTTAGGTCATTTAGAGACAAGACTGTAAAAGTTTGCAGTCTGTCATTTTGTCACGCATATCCAGGGGCGTAATGTCAGTAAATTTGAGTAAAATGTAGAAATACGCTGCACAGAAACACAGATGTCCCATGAAAATAGGACTATGAGTTGAAGCGCTGTAAATGGATCCTGACGACGTAAATAGAAAACTGTTTGCGCTGATTCATTTTGAAAGAGCAGCGGCCAATGGGGAAACTTCATCACTCTCTCACTCACTCACGGACAACCGTATGTGTAGGGCTGGCCCCACTGTTGCAGTGCAGCCAAAAAGTTCACTGTTCTACATTTATTTTCTTAATTCAGTCACACTGCCCATAACTTATTTTCTACTACAAGGTTGCTTACATGAGGCAACATCATCATCATATTAGAGTGTTTGTTTATCATAAATCTTCACTGCAATCCATTCCGATTAAGATGGCGTTAATCAACACTAGGTCGGTGTGTAATAAAACTTTTATCCTAAGGGACTTTTTTGTTTCTTAAGATCTGGACTTTTTGTTTATTACTGAGACCTGGATAAAATGTGGTGACAACATGGCCTTGACTGAACTGCATCCCACGGACTGTGACTTTGTTAGTGCACCCAGGATGTCTGGTCGAGGAGGAGGTCTAGCTGCTGTTTTTTCCAAACAGTTTTATCTGCCATTCTGTGGACATAGGCGAGTTCAACGCTTTTGAATCTAACGCAACATGTATCAAGGCCAACCCACAATCATGGTCACACTCTTGATTTGGTTTTTACCTTGGGTCTGAATCTGAATATTATATGCATTGATGACTTTTTTGTGTCCGACCACAAACATATTATTTTTGATATTGTCTTCAATGCTGACACCCAATCCATCAAACGCATGACCTGCTCTCGCACTCTCAACAGCCATTCTGCAGACAAATTTGCTTCTGTCTTTGCAGATCTCAGTAAGGATATGGCTTTGCCTGCTCAGACCAACAATTAAGTCTGCTCCTTTAATAACCTCTGTTTATCAACCCTAGACGTTGTTGCTCCACTTAAAAACAAAACTATCCGTACAGTTAACTCATCCCGGAGGTGGAAAAACACTAAACTTGAGATTCATTTTATTCATATGAAATAACTACTTTCATCTTTTAATAAGAAAGTGAAAGAGGTGAGAACTAGTTATTTTTCTATTCTAATTGATTGCAACTAAAAGAATCCCAGAGCTTTATTTAGCACTAATAGATTAGTGAACCCTGCCCCTCCACCTGCACTCGTCTTTTCAAATATTGACTTTAAAATGTTTTTATCTTTTTTTGTAGACAAGGTCACTGATATAAGGTCAAACATATTGCCTTCTCGTGCTGCTGGAGTAGACTGTTGGGCTCATGCTTCATTATTGAGCCATCCAATATCATTGGAAGATCTGGCAGCCATAGTTTCCCAAATGTGCCCCTCTTCTTG
The DNA here is from genome assembly GCF_910596095.1 of Thunnus maccoyii. Taxonomy (NCBI): domain Eukaryota; kingdom Metazoa; phylum Chordata; class Actinopteri; order Scombriformes; family Scombridae; genus Thunnus; species Thunnus maccoyii. Next base: position 3,090,601 of record NC_056544.1, on the reverse strand, counting down.
CTCTCTTGATATTGTTCCAACCTCTTTTTTTTAAAGATGTTTTAGTTCATTAGGACCATATTTACTTTCGATTGTAAAGAGCTCTCTTAGCTCTGGCTGTGTGCCTGACTATTTTAAGCATGCAATTGTTCAGCCACTCTTAAAAAAGCCAAGCCTTGACCCATTGCTGCCCCATAACTACAGACCGATATCCAAACTTCCTTTTATTTCCTTTTATTTCCACTGCTCTGCTTAGGGTTTCAAATGATGTTTTAATGCGTGCCGATGCTGGGGAATGTTCAGTTTTGGTGATTCTTGATCTAAGTGCAGAATTGAAACTGTTGACTACTCTATTCTCGTTAATAAGGTCCAGCATTGGGCAGGTATAACTGGGACTGCCCTTGACTGGTTTGCCTCCTATTTGTCAGACAGGAGCTTTTCTGTGGCAATTGATCATTTTGTGTCCTCATCCGCTCAGTTGTCATGTGGTGTACCCCAAGGTTCAATCCTTTGTCCAATTCTTTTTTCCCTGTACATGCTCCCCCTTGGTTTCCTAATTAGTCAATCCAGCTATCAAGGACTGGATGTCAGATAACTTCCTCCAACTTGACCTTGACAAAACAGAAGTCCTTATTATAGGCCCTGAGAGCATTTCTGAAAAAGTACAGCAGTGTATTGGTCCTTTAGCAGAAAATGTTAAGCAAGCCTCCAAAAAGTCTTGGACCGACACATAAACTTTGAGTGTCATATAAAGAAAGTGGTCCAATCCTGTTTCTTCTATCTAATAATACACTTTATTTTTACAGCACCTTTCATACACTAATGCAGCCCAAAGTGCATAACACATTTTGTGAAAGAAAATAAAAGAGTAGACAATTTAAACTACAGAGAGAATATTAAAATATATTTCATGTAAAATCTTCATTTGAGAAGTAACTAAAGCTGTTAAATAAATGTAGTGGAGCGGAAAGTACAATATTTCCCTCTGAAATGTACTGGACTTTAAGTATAAAATAACATCACATGGAAATACTCAAGTAAAGTACAAGTACCTCAAATTTGTACTTAAGTAGAGTACTTGAGTAAATGTACTTAGATACTTTTCAACACTGAAAATAAAACTTTAAACTAAGAGCTCATATACTCTGCAGTTACTGTACTGTCACTCACTGCTCATTCAAACAACAGCACCGAGCAGAACTTGTGGTATTTGTAATGAAACATGGTAATCTGATGAATCACTGTGAGGTGCAAAAATGCAACTGACTTTATTTTGACACAAAGCAAATTTTGGTTTAGTTGGTGCTGCTACATCAGAAGAAAACCACCCACATATAGTGTGCGAAACCACACACCACATTAAGTACACTGTTAAATGTGTTGAGTGTAAAAGTTCAAGGAATCTGACTTGCAGCTCTTTGTTTGAACTTGGAAGTCGAACAGCAGCGTTTAGTAAAGGTCAATGAATCGAATCATTAAAAGCGTGTCTTTAAGTGCGCTCCCCAGTAAGGACGAGGGAAGAGATTAATTAAAAAATCTAATCATGTATATGTTTGGAGGTTATAATAATCAAAGCAGAGGATAATCCTTTAATCATTGGGAAATATTATTAAACAGTTTGTAATTAATTAGAAGGTATCTGATTAAATATTGTGTATTTAACATTAAGATTAAGGATTTGCTCTCTCTCTCCCTCTGCCATCTGTCTCTAATTTAATCTCATGTTTCATCTGTCTCTGCTTTCACTTCACTGCCTTTGTAGTTTTAATATCTCTACTTTTTTTAAAAAAATGTTTGTTTCTTTTCCATTTCCTCCTCATTTATTCCTTCTAATATTTCTCATCTATATAGTTTGGTCCAACAGAGATTTAGCAGTTACATGTCAAATCTTGGCCAACTGCATTGATTGTAGATTTGTTTCAGATATAAATAATGTTTGTTAATAATGTCTTACTATAGGAAAGACAGACTGAAAAAAATGACATCTGACATGCTCACCTTAATTCTCACTTTAACACATGTACTTACAAGCATGATTTGTGACATCACAACTAATTTGGAGCCAATCATGGTCTAGTATGCAACTTACATAAGTGTGATGTGGAAACTTGAAGCCTCTGGTGCATGTACACTTAGAATGGACTTTCAGTGAAGTAGGAGACATGTTATGTCCAGCAGCAAAACTTATGAAGGATATCTCTGTACTTTGCTCTATTCAGCTTTCCCTCAAACCTGACCAGTCTCCCAGTCCCTGCTGCTGAAAAACAGCCCCATAGCATGATGCTGCCACCATGGTTCACTGTTGGGATGTTATTGAGCAGGTGATGAGAAGTGCCTGGTTTCCTCCAGACATGACGCTTAGAACTGAGGCCAAACAGTTAAACTCATCAGAGTGGAATCTTGTTTCTCACAGTCTGAGAGTCTTTTAGGTGTTTTTTGCAAACTCCAAGTGGGCTTTTCTCTGTCTTTCACGGTGGAGAGGCTTCTGTCTGGCCACTCTGCCATTAAGGCCAGATCGTTGGAGTGTTACAGTGATGGTTGTCCTTCTGGAAGTATCTTCCATCTCCATACAGGATCTCTGGAGCTCAGCCAGAGTGACCATCAGGTTCTTGGTCACCTTGGCCCTTCTCCCCTGATTGTTCCATTTGTCACCACAGTGTGGACAAAAATAAATAGCATCAAATTCCCTCTTTGTGTTTCCTCAGACAGTGTTTCCCTGTTGAGTTGTGGTGGAAGTATAGTAACAAAAAGAGGGACTTTGGCACTAAAAAGACTGTAATGTTGAAAGATATCTACTTAATTTGACTCATTTGGACGCCGAAGAATACATTATTACACAGAAGGAGGACTGTGGATTTTGTCCTCCTCCATCACTTCCATTGTAAGTGCATCATGAAGGGATCTTCTAATGGTCAGTATGAACAGGAGGAATGATTACAGCAAGAAAAACATGTTTCAATGTTCATTTGGGCTCCTGACTGTTGTTTTAAGACAGACATGAAAAATTGTGAAAACACACACACACACGCATGTGCAGTTTTCTCTGGTGACAAATCTGATTATATATATTATATTACAATATTTATATTACAATATTAATATTTGATTTAATATCCATGTCATTTATCTGGTTTTATTTTTTACTGTATACATTTTTTTACTGTCTCTCCAGTCGTCTAAATCTGGATCTGGACTAAATCTTTCTGCCACTTTTTCATGGCCTACTGTTCCTGTGAAAGAGGACACAAGGTGGCATTTGATGGCTTATACCTTGTTGGCTTCTCTTTTGTTGTCCCACTTTTATTTAACTCCAGCTGACAATACAGAGATTTCCCAGTGTGACTTGGTTGCTCCAACCTCTGTTCTGCCTCCTGATGAGGGAAAAGCCTGCAGAACACACACAGCCCAGTGTACTTTGTTCAATCCATGAATGGCCATGCATTTTTGAGTGAATCTGTGTGTGCATTTCTGAATATGCAGTAAGAGTGTGTGTGTGTGTGTGTGTGTGTGTGTGTGTGTGTGTGTACAGTACTCTTGTGAGGGGGTGGGGTCAGTGAGTTTGACAGTCATTTCCAGTCATCTCCTTACACGACAGCTCCATCAAAGATTAACAGTGAGAAAAAATATGAAGCACTAATGGAGGCATGCGGTGTATTCGTAGCATGATAAAGTTACAGCTGTCATCACTAATGCTGCCACTGGGTGACCACACACACACACACGCGCGCATGCACACACACACACACACACACACACGCACACACACACTCACACGCACGCACACACATGCACAATACTTGGACTGAAGTGACTGATGCTCCCTCACTGTCTCCTGTCCATCGGCTGCTGACAGATGGTGAAACAGAAAACAGAGCAAGGACGGAGGGTTAAAGGTTTCACAATCTGTCCACTCCCATTAAAAAAGTCTTTTAAAAAAAAAAGTTCAAAATGATTCTGTCAGCAGCTTACACCACATCTTTTTCTGTTATCGCTTTAGCCCAGAATAAAATGTGTGAATTTTTAATGTAATTCTGTTTTATTTAACTATGTAGGTTATTTATTCATTTCTCTGTTTCATTTACTGACAAAAACATGGCCGTGCCTGTTTAAAAATTCATATCAATGCAACACTGGCCCATTTTTGAAAGATGATATTGTTTAAGAATTGGTGGTAACAAAGAAAAAAAAACCAAAAGGACACATCAATAATGTCCAACCAGCTCACAAGCAGCCACAGATATTCTGTCTTTAGCCAAAATGTCCAAAGTGTCACAATGCTTCAAGATCCATTCAAACAGGATAAACTTTACAGTGGGAGGTGGGAATGAAATATTCTCTGTGCTTCTCTGTATATTTAACTCATCCTTTCAGATAGCATTTGAACCATGGGGAGATGACAGGATCTGGTCTGTAATAGACATGGACATTCAGCAGGTTAAAGCCAAAACAGAGAGCCAAAAGCCTCCCCAGGGGGGCGCCGGAGAGTTGAAGATGACGCAAAGATACTGCGTGAGTTGAAGAAGAGCCATAACTCAGTCAAATCTGAACACACAGACATGAAACACATGTTGATAACATTCAGTGTGACTCACACTTCTTGAAAATAACCGCCATTGCCAATAAACCTCTATAAATCCACTTAGAAGTCAGGGAGAAAAGACACTTTAGAACTTGCCAGAGGAGTCATAGCCGTCTGTATATCTATGTCTCCAGTACAAACAGGAACTGTTGCTAGCTAATTCAGCCTACTTTTAATGAATGGGTTCAGAATTTTTCAGGTCTGTCTTAAAACAACAGTCAGGAGCCCAGTTGAACATTGAAACATGTTTTTCTTGCTGTAATCATTCCTCCTGTTCATACTGACCATTAGAAGATCCCTTCATGATGCACTTACAATGGAAGTGATGGGGGACAAAATCCACAGTCCTGCTTCTGTGTAAAAATGTATTTAAAAGTTTATCTGAAGCTAATATGAAGCTTCAGCATCCAAATGAGTCAAATCAAGTAGATATCTTTCAATGTTACAGTCTTTTTAGTGCCAAAGTTCCTCTTTTTGTTACTATACTTCCACCGCAGCTCAACGGGGAAACACTGTCTGAGGAAACACAAAGAGGGAATTTAATACTAAAGAATGTAAATGTGTCAGATATCCACTTGATATGACTAACTCAGACTGCTGAAGCCTCATATAAGCTTCACATCAACTTTTAAATGACTGTGTGGACACACTGTGGATTTTGGCCTCCATCACTTCCATTGAAAGGACATTTGAAGGAGATCTTTTAATAGTCAGTGTGAACAGTAGGGCTGTAGTCAACCAAAGAAAACCTTTGTTGACTGAAATTGTGCACAGTGAACTCAGCAGCCACACATTTCTCCGTTCTCTATTTCTCTGTTTAGCGTCTTCAGGTCATGCTAACCCATTGTTGCTAACTTTGGAGTTAACCCCCTTCACTTTTCCAGCACTTTGGGAAACAACAGACGAGACTTTTCAGCATTTACTAATTGACACACTGCAGTCTGTACTGTACGCTTACTGCCAGACTGACAACTTACTGCTAACCTTTTCCTCTGCTCCGCTTGCATTCACCGTCACTTTTCTGCCGCTTGCTCACGTCGCCCACATATTACGCACTGCCCTATTCCTCAACGGAGCTAAGCTACCAATAGTTTCCCAGGTAACAACACAGAGGTCGACTCATGTATTGGAACAGCGCTGCACAGAGACTCCCAAACGCTATTGATTTCCAAATGAATGGATATTTGGTGTTAATTTTGGCATTAAAAAATATTTTTTTGGCCAAGTGGGGGTTCTCATTCTTATAATTATAGGAGAAACACTGATTCAGTAAATGCTCAGTACGTTCAGTAAACGCTCAGTAAATGTTGATTACAGTTAGACCCAGCAGTCTCCGTTAGGTTGGGTGAGTTCAAAGATGTGAAAACAACGGGGGTGTTTTGAATACACCCCAGTTTTCACAGGTAATTTGCTAGTCTGTTCCTCCCGCCGCAGGAAATAATGGATTAATCCTGGAAGGCTATTGATGTAGCACTTTTCTCCTTATGTAAGTAACACAGCTATTATTCAACCAATGAGAGTTTAGTCGGACGAGAGCATATCAACCAACTAATTGACCAGTCGACCAGCAGACTACAGCCCTAATGAACAGGAGGAATGATTACAGTGAGGAAAACCTCTTTCACTGTTCATATGGACACCTGACTGCTGTTTTAAGACACATTTGAAAAACTGTGAACCTGTCCTTTAACGGCTCCAAAAGGCTAAAAAGAGGCCTTTTTTTGTTGCCATATTGGTTCCCAAATATACCTATATGTCTGTGTGAGCATGTTTCCATCTATCAGATTAGTAGAAACATTTCTGACTTATTTCAATTTCATACAAAAGTCATATTTCACACCAAACTGAAAAAAAGTACAAACAGCTCTTCACATAGAAAATACATCTGCTTTAAGGACATGATTTAAGGATGCGGGTTGGATACTGGGTACTGTGGATGGGATTTAAATTACAGGAGGAGCGGTGAGTTCACTGAAAGACTGTAGGTAATTGCAGCTGTGATGGGGAGAAATAACTCCCATACATGCTCCAGACTGGATTAAAAACACCGATCAACAGGTAATGTTCAAATCACCCTGCATCCCCTAGAAACATAAATCCAGTACCAGTGGGATCAAATATCAAAGCATGTGGGCAAAATAAGCTGCTGGGCCTCTGTTGCTCTCTCTGCATTGTGTGCAGTATGTACCCCAACACCCCTCGAACACCCACTGAGTTCAAACTGCAGACTGTATTTAGTCTGAACCCCCAGAAAGAACCAGTACTACATGGCCCATATTTGCTGTGAGCCAATTAGCTTTTGATACTTCAAATAAAATAACACCATGTAAAACCAGTGGATAAAGTTAATATTCATTATCTACACAGACACTTATGTGTCTGTGTTTTGGGATCGAGTAATCCCTTGAGGCAAGAATGTTTTATTCAGTCTAGATTTATAGATAAAAGAGACATGATGATGTTTAGGATGTTTGAGTCTTGTGTTAATTTGGTCATTAAGTGAATGATCTAGTAGTTTTAATGGGATCTAAGCTGTAAGAACATAATGGACAAGAATGAGCTGAAGATGACGATGACCTTCAGCCTCTCCAATCCATAATATCACCAAGGTAGAGGATGGTGATTTTCCACATATAGACAGAGAAAGAGAGAGAATGTTCTTAAAAGAGAAAGAACAGAAGTATGTCTGTGCCATTTTGTTCTCCATTATCAGACCAAACTGCCTGAAAAGCCTGAAAATACAGTTGAAATGTTGCGTTAAAGGCCTCCTGTTTCCTCTGTTCTCTGATTGATTGATTGTATTTGTTTATGTGTACAGTTTTTAACATTAAAGATGCACTGCACTGGAGTTAGCTCAAAGCTAATTTACATCCACAGTCTCCCACAATCAAAACATACGACAGCACAACAACAAACAGTACAAAGCAAAAAACACACAGAACACACCATACAAAATACAAAATACAAAATACAAAGCTGAAGATGGACTTTTTCCTTTCCATATATAATTAGACTGTGAGTCCTCTATTTCCCTTCACACATTGTGGGAAACTATTCCTCATTAACAGCATACTTAAACTCTGCATCTGCATCTACATCTGCCCATGTCCTACACACAGGCAAACATGCACACGTCCCTGTATGCAGACACAACATGAAGTATAAACTACATTCAGACTATATCAGGCCCTTTAGAAGTCAAGGATTTATGCATAATGGCTTTTTTGAGTATACTTATTTTTGTCACTTTTCCAGTGTGAGATTACTACAGACTGAGAACCCCAGTTTAAAGGATAGGTTCAGGTTTTTTCAAGTCTGTCTGATACAATATTGATGTACCATTATGTATGTGGAAATGGGTCTTCGTCGCTGTAACGATTCCTACTCTTCATACTGACCCTGAAGGTATTCACTTGGAATGTGACTACATTGTAAGAAATGGGGGACAAAATGCAATCAGCCCTCATTCAGTGTAAAAATGACTTCCAAAGTTAAGCTGAGGCTAAAATGAGGCTTCAGCAGCCTCAGTTGTGGTGGAGGGATATATTCTAGTAGTCACATGTAGATGTGGAACTGCTGTTTTATTCACATGTTACAGAGTGACCCACATCCTATGTATTTGTTTACACATATACCCCCTCGTCAACTGTTGTCAGCTCAGTGATGGTGATGGCATGAACGTGTTCTTCAGACATTTTCTTGTAGCTCCTCTTCTACTGAGCTGCAAACGGTGTATTAATGTCCATGTTGACAGCTGTGGCCACAACTCGCTCCTTTCAGGATCTCTCAAAGGAAATCTCTGGAATGCATTTGCTCATCACTTGTTTCTTTCAGAAGACAGCAGGTAAACACAGACACTAACCATATTCTATGTCAAGTGCAGAGGTAGGAGCATGGGCTCTGAGATGAGGCGCACACACCAAAACACAAGAGTTGGAGCAGGTTGTTATGAAAATGTTTGTGTCTGAAACAACAGACTGCAAAAATACTCCAGCAATAAAATCTGCAAAGAAAAAAAAAAATCACTTTAAAGTTTAGAGTAGTAAAGGCCAGGTAAAGCCAACAGACTTACAAGCAATTACCAGAATGTATCCCTCCGCCACAGCTCAGCGAGGAACTTCATTCTGTGGAAACAAAAAGAGGGAATCTGGTTCTAAACAGATTGTAACTTTGTAAAATATTGACTTGATTTAGCTCACTCAGAACTTCATACCATATTTTGCTTTTAATTCTGACTGATATTTACCTCAGCGTGACCCCACTATAGAAACCACTCCTGTCCATAATGATGAGCATCTCTCCCTGCGTCCTGCTGAACACTCCTCCACCAACGCTATACCTATCAGGGTCACTTAAAACCGTGCCACCTATAGACACAGATGCTCTGCTAATTCTACAATAAGAGCAAACTTAGTTTCCATTCCACCCACTTTTAATGGTTTTAGGCCTGTTTTTTGCTAAAATTAGCATCAGCTTTAGCATTATTACTGTTAACCATAGACTGTAAATGCACCATGCTAACCAAGCTAGCAGCTAGCGCTATGGTCAGCTCCACCCTCCCGTCCAAATATGGTTACTTTTGGCTCCAAAAATCAAACATTGCAGTGGTCAAATCCAAGATGGTGATGGTCAAATCGCTAAACCATGGATGTATTATAAGTACGCCCCCACACAACGCGGAAGCAAACCCGGAAGCTAGAAACTTTTTTTGGTGTATGTGCCAGCTGAGCAGTTCTTATAGATGGCAGTTCACAAACCAATGGCTGATGTCATGGTGACTACGTCCATATTTACATACAGTCTATGATCCCTACGTCCCTGCATGACGTCACTTGGGAATTCCCATTGACACGAGTATGGGATTTCTTTCTATTTTCAGTCCCGTAGTCCCTCTAATCCATTGAGACGAAGGTAGCTGTTCTGTGTCCAAAGTCGTGTTCAACTTGTTTGATAACAGGATAAACAACTTGAAAAAATGGACATTCACACACTTTTTTTATTGTTATATCTATATTATCTGCCCCTACTGCATCTCATTGGCTATGCTTATAGCCTAGATAGATTGGATAAATAGATAGAGGGATGGATGGATGGATGGAGGACAAAGGTACATGGATTTAATACCCTGCCTTGTGAATTTTGTATGTTTGATAAATCTCTGCTAATATATCAGGTCTGGACTTGGATTTGATATCTCTTATTGTAGTTAAAGCTGTGGCTGAATCACTGCATATGACATCTGATCTGAAATTCTATGTCTGTTTTTAATTCTTAATTCAAGGAATGGTTACTCCAAATGCCACTTTCCCACTCTGTGGATCCTTTGATCCATCTGTATTCTGTAAATACAGATGGTTGTTGCAGATGAGACTTAACTTCCTTGACCATATCTCCTGATTTCTATCTTTTGTTATTATTCAGTATGCATACATCAACTTCAGGTTCTAGGATTATCCATGATGGTACAACTGACCAACAGACTGGAGAGCATACATTAAGATTAATAATACCAAGATTTTCACTTATTTGCAGAGTTTGCTTTTGCCTTTCTTGCTCTACTTCCATTTTAATTTCTGTCCAATCGCTGCTATCCAGCTGGGTAGCGTGCAATGTCAAATTGGACATTGCACACTGTCAATTGGGTGATGTGTGCTGCTGAATGGGTGGCACACGATGTCCAATTGAGTCGCTCTGCACTGTCGACTGGGTTGCGTGTGATGTCCACTGAGTGGCAGCGCAGGATGACTGGATAGGTAGTGTCTTGTAAATAGATAGGTGGTGTACAGTTTGGATGCTGGGTGTCTAGTAACTGGAAAGGTGGTGTACAGTTTGGGTAGGATTTTGAATTAAAGGTCTTTCCATAAACACAGTGGAGCAGAGGAGAGAGCCTGAGATAGCGACCAACCTGTGCACTGTTATTTGATATGGTTTTTTTTTCATTTTAAAATATTTGTATGAAAGAAATATTTACAACAATCCACTATTTGTGCTTTTCCGAATACTGTATTCGGAATTGGATCCACCTCTACTCTTGACTGCTGAACCCTCATTTTAGCCTCAGCTGAGCTTTGGAATGAGGGCTGTGAATTTTGTCCCCTATTTCCAACATTGTAGTTGTGTTCAGAGAGGATAGCTTCTGGGTTAGTATGGAACACAGGAATTGTTACAGCATCCAAGACCTATTTCCACGTACATAATGGCACATCAGTATTGTATTAAAAGAGACTTGATAAAACCCAATCCTGCCTTTTAAGCCTAGTCTACACTACAAGACTTTCCTACAGTTTGCTTGTCCCAGTCACAGGTTTTAGATCCAAAACACAAAACTTTGAATCAGCACAGAATTTATGCTTGTTTCACTTTCTGGGGAGTGTGCACATCTGGTTGTGATCTCCCCCAGACACCCAAACATGTTTGATTAATTTGATTTAACAGTGACTCCTCCCATGTTTCTGTTGAATGTCTGATCATTTCCTCTCTCCAGACAAAATAATATTGTAATCAGTACATCACTTCTGAAATCAGTTGTTTGGTTTGGGCCATGTCCTCCATGTCAACATGACAGTCTGGGACAAACAGGTCTTGTGTGAGCAGGAAACCAAAGTATCCAGTAGAAGCCAGAGAATCCTCATCTTTACAGATTTACATGTCAGTACAAACTTCACTTGGAAGTTTTAAAAAGATGCATGGGGAATACTTTTACCGAGCATCAGAGAAATGTTTGTTTCTGCTACCTCTAAGTGGAGAATTCATTTTCTATTTTTGAATTACTTTTAAGAAAAGACACTGTTAATGAGTGAGGTTAGCAGAAGAGACAGATGTAACAGATGATGAGGATTAACATGGTTTTCATGGCTGTAAGTCAATAAATTAAAAACAAAACAACAGTTTAACTGTAAAAGTTTATTTTGATAAAATTAAACAACTGAATACATCATCATATACGGACGGTATACTGCCCACAGCAAGTTTCACACCTCCAAAATTACATTAAAAAACAGTGAAGCTGGACGGCATCTGGATTTTTTTCCCCTCCAAGAATATCACCATGTGTCCTATAAATATTTGGTACAAAAAGAATGAATCACAATATAAAGAAAAAGATGTGGACGTTTTTGTTTTAAGCCTCCAAAGCACAACGGTCACAAAACACAACTGGAACAAACTGCTGCTTTCACTGGAACTGCCAAAACACATAATAGAAACTCCTGATATCAAATCAGGACGACTAAAAGTCTGAATCCCTAAACGATCCCGACTTCATGGTTTCATTCCTCACTTGGAAAATAATGTTTTGATCACATTGCACTGAGGTTGACTGTTGTGATTTTGACCCTTTGCTTCAGCAATGTAATGTAGTATAACATCAAAGCAAATGACAAATACGCTGCCTTCCAGTGTTAGTTAATTACAACATTTATCAACAAAACCTCATGCCTCGGGATAAGACACGGAGGTGGGCTGAACAAAACTGTAAAGTAAAGAATAAAAGCTGTTTATTGTTGTTGTTGTTTTTTTTTTGTTTGTTTGTTTGTTTTGCTTTAGACAAAGCAGCGACTGATATCTATGTCAGAACACCTTTGGGTAAAAACATTTGGATCATATCCTCAAATCAAACTATGCAAGTACATGGGAGAAAACAGGTAAGAGCAGGAAATAATATCAAGCTTAAAATGAGGTTACCAGTCACTGAAAGACATTCAAGCCGCAATGCTGGCTGCGAGGTAGGGCTGTCACTTTTTCAAAAAGTCACGTTTGAACGACTAAGAACTAACACATAATTTGTAATTAAATGTAGCCAAATTCTAAACTAATGTTACGTTGTAGAGTTGATGTGGTTCTGCCTCTGGAGAGACCTTCGGGTTTAGTGTGGTGATGTTACTTTTAAAGGCAGCAAACATCCCTACCTTTGTTCACCATTTTACCATCTATTGTTTTGAATCTGATATACTTTTGCGCATTCCTCCTCAGATGGTGTCATGATTATCTGTTCAGCGCATCTTGCTTACTCTGTTTTGTGTTAAGCCTTCATTGATAGCTTTTGTGAATACTTGGAGCCTTGCAGTCTCTGTGAGGTTGGTTTTTGCACCAACATTAAAATATGAGATATAATAATTAATGAGCTTCAGAGGTGTTAGTGGGTGTATTTTGTTATCTTTGGACAGAGCCAGGTTAGCTGTTTCCCTGTTTCCAGTCTTTATGCTAAACTTCTAAGCCAACCCTCTGCTGATGGTAGCTTCATATTTCCTGCAGACATGACATTGATATTGATCTTCTTATCTAACTCACAGCCAGAAGGTGAATAAGGATATCTCCCAAAATGTCAAAATATTCTTTTAACACAACATTGACATATGATCACATTATTGATGTTAACAAACTGTTGCTTAGTTACATGTCCAGCAGATAGGGAGCGGTGATATCACTCAGGAGAGTTCACCTGCTGAATGTCCGTCCAATATTTACTCTACTTTTAACTCTGTTTTGGTCTCCACCAACTCCTGAGGGAAATGTCTGGCACTTTAGTTGCTAAATGTTTATCTGCTGGTCCCTAACTTTGTCTGTCTACTGTTTGGTGCTGGGCAGGTATTGTACAGCTGCCTGCTGCTGCTGGAAATAAGGCTGATGAGAGCTGTGAGAGTGAACCAAAACAGTAAAGTTGCAGTACGTAAAAACCAAAATAATGAGCTAAAAGAGGCTAAAATGCTTTGTAGAGCTGAGGGGGAACTGCAGAGTAGACTAATAATTTCTGTGTGTTTGTTACTACGAGCAACATTTTTCACATTATAAATGGTCATTTTGATCAATTGTTAACACAAAAATATTGATTAGGGCCGCTTTAACGGAGAAAACTACAACTACCTAGTTTACTGAGAGGGCAAGAGGGCGGGAAAAAGATCAGACTCACGCTGCATTTTATGATTGGCCTGAATTTAGAGCTGCAAGTTCATTATAGATCAACTATTTATTTTTTCCACATCTTCAAATACTTGAATTTTGAATAAAAAGTGACAGCCCCACTGATAAGACAGGGCTTCCACACGTTCTTTTAAGATAGAGCATATTCTCAATCAAAATACTTTTTTTTTTAAACATTGTTCAACATTGTTGTTTTAAACTGTCTGTATGACGTATTTTGTTATAGAAAAAAGGCTGCAGTAAAATGAAAGATTTATAGAACTTATACCTCCGATATAACTCAGTTAAACCACATTTCTAACACAATATACACTTAATCAAGAAGCTAAAAATCTAGAAATGATGCCTTGAACACATATCTTTTTGTGTGCAGCACAAAGAAATCAACCAAAAAAAAAAAAAAAAAATCTAAAAACCTGCATAAACATAAAGAAATCAGTGCATTTAGTCATATGAGTTGTCCTCTTTTTACTCTGTGTCCCGAAGAAGGCGTTACAAGTGAGGATCCTTCAGAACAGCTCCTCTGGAATGATCACTTTGTACAAGACAGCAAAAAAGACAAAGAAAGCAATCATGTAAGAGTCATTAGCCCCCTCCAGTCTCAGCCAGCCAACAGGCGTCCACAGTTCAGCTCGAAGGGCAGCAGAAGGGCACTTAGTCAAAAAGAAATAAAAAGAACTCCGGTCCAGTCCTGAAATAACTACACAGGGTTTTTGTTGAATGACCTGACTGGAAAACACTTCCCTCCATTCAGCTTGCCTTGAATGGCACATGTAAAGCCACAGGAAACACTCAGTGGTTATTTGGTAACCCTGGAGAGATTAAAGCAAAGCCTGAAAGTAGGAAAAATCCAATTCTCAATAAAAATACTGTCCAATTTTGATTCAAAACTCCACTCAGGCCTGAAATGAGTCTTTGAAGAGGTTAACACTGGTGGAACTACAGATCTTTGGGCTCCACCGCTGTGCTGGTTGATTTACATTTCTACATCCATTAGTTCCCGCTCCCAAAAACAGATATTTAGGACTTTTGTAAATGACTAAGCTTCATTTTTGGATCCATGTGTAGTGATGGCAGGTCAAGGATCTGGTGGTGTTCTTGAATATTCCATTAAATGGAACTAACATCTGCCAACGCATCTGTTAGTTCATCATGTGGAGTGTTTGTTCTTTTTTTAAAAGTTTTTTTACATCTTCTTAAAGCTCATCACAATCTCTAATATTGAGTTTGTGGTAGTTAAACGTTGCTGCACTGGTCATAATGTTTCCTGAACCTTTCTTTGATGCGGAATTGTGTGTGTGTGTATGTGTGTGAGTGTGTGTGTGTTGAATTTGTGAGTGTCTTTGTTAGGAGAAGTCGCTGTCCTCGGCTCCATACAGGTCAGCTAGTTTCCTGAACCTGGGCCCCCAGTCACTCAGGTAGTGGTAGTCCTGCTCAGCTTCGGATGAGGCCGAGCCCAGCGAGCTCAGTGACTCGGCCACCGAGCCCGCGCCCTCGTAGGCGTAGGTGGCCAGCGAGTCGTACGGCGGTGCTGTTGGGTTGCAGTCGTTCTCTAGAACTCTCTGGTTGATGAACTCACGTACGTCCCCGTTATCCCGTGATGCCATGCTGACCGGCGGCATGATGAGGCTGGAGGTGGCGGGGGCGGGTCGGCGGTGTGGCGGGTACAGCAGGGTGTCGGTGGGGATGATGTCGCGCCTCTGTTTGGTGGACTCCTCCAAGGCAGCGGCAGCATCTGGGTGACGCAGCGCTCCGATGTCGAAGGCCTGGGTGTCCTCCTCGCCTCCGCCCTCATCGTTGTAGCTCACTACGTTGTCCCGGACGTCCTCCTTGGAGATGATCAGAGGCTCTTGCTTTCTTTGGCGTTTCAATGCGGTGAACAGAACCACGATCACTGCGGGAGAAAACAGCAGTAAGATAAATGATTAGACGGTGAACAGTAAGCATCAGAACACACAGCCACTGAAGACAGATAATAAATCAAAGGGAAATTCAAGTTCTTCACAATTTGAGTCCTATTTTGGTTTGTTTGGATTCTTTTCTATCAGCTATGATAACATTGTTTTCAACAATTTCGTTACTGAATTCTGGGAACACAGCCACAGCAGTACAATGACGTCAAATGTGGCAAGAAGCAGACAGGTTATAAACAAGCCAACCACTTTATTTGGATGTACCACCACACTGCACGATGTGACAGCATCCCTGAAGCATGTGTGCATGGTACATCAAGCACAACATTTACACTGAGAGTATTTGATTTATTTGATTTGGTCTTAGGAAGTCACTCCCATAAGAAGACATTTGCATTGAGTTGTACCTTTCTCCACATTTTACAGTGTTCAATCAACAATAGATGACATGTTGTTGCATCTCAAGGTATTTGAGTCTGTATGTGTGAATGAACCATAAGTACAATGAAAGGACTTCTGTGAACTTCGATTTCTTAACCAAATAAGTCGGATTTAAAAGTCTGTTCGTCGTACCGCTTGAATTCAAATTTCTTTTTAGTGATGTCACTTTGTTCCCAGAGCTTATCAATTAACTTGGTGTTTGCGATGTTATTATTACTATAAGAACTATTACTATTACTATCAGAAATAATGACTAAAAGTATGAAACGAGACCCAATGAACCAGTATTATCCTTTAATCCTGCATTCATTTGTTTTTTGGGCCAGTTGGGCAGCACAACAAGCTGTAAACACAACATTAGCATATTATCATTTCAGCAGTTGTATATTCTCATATACAACAGACAGATAGTAACAATATCATTCATTCGGAGCAATGTTGCTGTCCACTTGACATATTTAAGTCCAATATTCACTCTTTTTTTTTTTAGCTCTGTTTTAGTCTCCACTAACTCCAGAGAGCTGCTAAATGCTTAACTAAGTTCACCAGTAAGTCACTAACTGTCTGCCTGCTGTTTGGTTCATCAGAGCTTTTTCACTGAAAACAGCTGCCTGCTACTGCTGGAAGCACCGATGAGAGACTAAAATGCTCTGTAGAGCTGAGGGGACCTCAAGAGTCACATGATAATTCTCTGTCACCTTTCACGTTTCAAGTCATTTGATCCACTATTAAAATAAAAACATTTATTATAGCAGCTTTAAACTCCAACTATATAATGTCATGACTACTAAAAAGGAAAGATGACTATATTTGTTTATTTGGATCCACATTAGTTGCTACCAGGGCAGCAACTATTCTTCCTGTACAAACATGAAGGCTGCACCGCCCGGCAGACAGTAAGGGCAGCAGCCTTTGATTTCAGAGGGCTCAGTCATAAATAATCATGCAGAACATTTGATTGGCTAAACTCATGCAGGCCAGTTTGAATTTAAATCAAGTAAGAGCAACAAGAAAGAGCAGAGGCGGAGTTAAGGTCAGGGAACTGAAATAACTGATAATGCATACACGGAAGCACCAAAGATCACAGCATGAAATGTCTGCAAAGGAGCAGGAGAACGTGAGCTGTGATGTGAAGGAGAGAATATCAGATGCTGAAAGAATTAGAAGAAGTGAAAGTAGATACAGAGAGACAGAGCAAAAAAAAAAAAAAAATCAGATAGATAGGCAGTTGCTGTATGTACAGAGGAGATAGAGACGAAGATGGATTAACAGAAAAGAAATGGTTGAAGGGATGATGAATACATTCATAGTTATATCAGTGCTACTGAAATACTGCAGCTTAAGGCTGTTTTGATTAACATGTTAAATACAGTTCAACACAAAGAATTTTCTCTGAGGAACCAGACTGAGAACTGGCTTCACTATTTGCTCTTCTTTCAGTTATAAACATGTCTGAATATATTTTCTGTCTACATGTATTATCACACATTTTCTTAAAGGCAGTTTTCTTAATGGGAATCCACATAGGAAGCTAGACGTGAGCAGTGCATAAGTGTGTTCTATCCGTTCTGCACCAGCAGCTGGCTAACCTGCCTTCACCAGGCTGACTGACAGCAGAAATTTACTGAACCAAAATAGTTTTCATGTTGGCTCCATGGGAAGAAATCGACAGTGTTTGTATGTATTGATTCATTGATCTTATTTCCCTGCCCACCGTAGTGAGTGAAAGGAATCTGCCTGTACTGAAACAGATGAGCTCACAGACTGGGAGCCTTGATCAATCCATGTAGATACAGGTAATACAAGCCCAGTCTCTTCAATCTGCGTACAAATAACACAACTTTACACTTTTAAATTGCGTGCAGTGCACATTTGTGTGCGGGTGATACGCCAATCCTTCCCCGGGAAGTGACGTCAATATCATGTGACTTTATTTTATTTTATAAGGTGATTTTTGGCTTATTAGAAGGAGGTGGGTTGGGTGGATGACTAGATAAATTGTTGGTGAAAAGTTGCAAAAGCAGCAGGAGAACACTGTTGGAGACCACCAACCAGACATCCTTAATGTCACGTTGGGCATTTTAACCAGAGATTGTTAGTGTCACGTTGGGACATAACCCTAACCCTAACCAAGTGGTTCTTGTGCCTAAACCTAACCAACAAATTGACGTATCACCTGCATGTAAAATTGGACTTTGGTGTATGCACTGCACACAATTTGAAAGTCGCCGCTGAGTCAAAGAACTCTACTAAAGCACAATAAAAAAAAAGAAAGTATAAAGTCAGGCAGATTGTGAGGCCAGGTTGGTTAATAAGGTCAAAACACATATACAGAGGGATATTTGTGTGATTTAAACAGCTGTCTGTGCAGATTATGCTTCACTAAACATGACAGAAATAGACTAAAAAATAGATTAAAAAAACGTCTCCGTGAGACGTGCATCCTTGATACATTTAATAAAATGGAAGCACATCTGTGCTGTGAGATGCTCAAAAACACTTCCAAAAACACTTTCAGTATGGATTGGCTGTTAGGGTGCGATCACACTGATTTTTTTCCCCCCTTTGCTGCAAGCATTAGTTGAAAAGTTGATGTATTTTTGTATTTGGTTCATGTTATAAGCGCACAGGACTTGTAATCACATCAACTATAGATGAGTATGATGGACCTGTCTGCACTCTTTGCTGTAATATCTAAGAAGAAGAGCTGTTGTAGCTGAGTTATGAGCAGCAGTTCAACTGACATTAAAACTAGCCTGGAAGCTAGGCGTGGTCCAGTATTCAACTTACACAAGTGTGATGTGGAAACTTGAAGCCTCCAGCACACAAACACTGAAAATGGACTTTACAGTTGAAGACATCTTGTGTAAGGCAGTTAAGCTTTTGAAATGAACAATATTTGCATATTTATAGATTCTGGTTTCCATGGAGCGAGATGTCATTTTAAGGACTTTAACGAGGTAATTGAACTTTTTTGTGGAAAAAAAAAACCCACATCAGATACACAATATTATTCAAATCAAAGTGTTTTTATATGTGTTAAGACATGTCTGAAGGGGATCTTTGAAAGGGAAATGATAGGGATGTTTCAGGAATGATGATTAAGTTGTGACATTAGTTTTACATATTCAATTGAATCATGAATGTTTTGAATCTGCCCTTGTTTACATACCCTGATAAATAAAACACTGAGCAGAAATCTGTGTTGAAGTGGAGTGTGCTTGTTCTGATTATAACATTTGTCTGATTAAAATAATCTGATTAAGGCCTTTGCATGACAACGTCTACAGACAAGAGTGTTGCTTTAACTGGGTTATGAAAGAGTTATTACGGTAAATGTAAACTTGCTTGGGGTGTGTGTGTGAATTTGATTGTGTGTGTGTGTGTGAGAAAGAGAGAGAGTGGTGGCTGTTGATGGCTGGCTGCTCTCATCTCTCTGCACTCATGTAAGTGTGGACACTACATTACAGCCCTGCCTACCTCATGTGTGTGTCTCCATACATCTCTGTGTGTTGCTGTGTGTGTGTGTGTGTGTCCACTAAGCCTGCAATGACTGCACATTCAGCGGCATAAATATGTATTCATTTTCCCAGCAGCCCACTAGACTGTGACCATTGCATGAATAAGAGGATAAGTGGATATGTGGTGGTAGATGAGATGCATTCATTTCCATATGAGGTTTGATTCTGACGAGCAGCAGCGGCAGACTGGAGCTCTGAATCAACATTGTTTTCCATTAGATCAAATGAGAAAGCACGACGGTCGCTAGCGTTTTACGATGCTGTACAAGTGGAACCACTGCACTGAGCAAACAGATGCATGATCATACATGTTACATGCTGTGTGCACACATTTCATTTCTGTCAAAATTGTTTTTATGCTGTTTGATTTTGTGCAAAATATTTTTTCATCATTTTCTACAGTGGCTTTTTTTTTTTCTTTTTTTTTAAATTGCGTTTATGAATGTGCATTGTTCCTTAAAACAATATTTCTCTTCATCACTGTTGGCTTTCTTTTTTATTCTTTCTGATGAAAAATTGATGGCTTGGCCTTAACGCACAGACTTTTGAGTGTGTTTTGTAGCATCTTGTACAAGCCAGTGAGCTCCATTCCTTGTGTAAAGGGGGACCAGGACTTTCATGGTGACAGAGTAGAAAAAGTTAGTATTGTTTGACTGATTTTATGGAACTGAAAAGAAAAAAAACTACTGTTTGTACTGGTGTTCTAGTACAACAGCAGAGGCTCAGCTGACAGTATCTTCAAGTCTTCAAACATGTGGTCGATGTCTTAAAATCTAAGTTTCTCCCAAGTTGTACAGTTTCTTTTTTCCTCTTGGACATTTTCAACATGTTGCATCTGCAGTATCCTCGATGATAAGCTTAAAGTATTTGACAAAATGTGGCAAAGATTGAGATGGATTTTTCATATTAGAAGTCATTAACAGCACTCCTAATGAGGGAGGGAAGGGGATATGGGTGTTAAGGTTCTGTTCAATTTATTTAGTATATGATGACATTTATAAAAGAAGCATTTTATATGGCATTGTTAGATTGACATGAAGTTGCTTCACAAGAAAAACAACTGAAACATAAAGATACTATGTATATGAGATTTGGTTATTGTTGACATGTGGTTCATAATGGATTTTTTAGTTTTAAAATTCCATATAGCATATGCAAATATGACATGAAAACTCCATCATCCCCTTTTTTTTTTAAACTGATCAAACTCCATCCCCTGAGAGCTCCAGAAAAAGCACATGTCTATGTCATTTCAGTGCAGTCATAACATTACTGTACAAATACAGCCCATTATCTACCATCTACTACTGCAACCTGCACTATCCCTGTACAGCATTATGTATTTTTACTCTACTTACCTTCTTGAGTGTCCTTATCTGCAGATATAAGGATGTTTTCTTTCTTTCTTAATAAAAGGCCAGTGTTGGATAATAATACGCACACACACACACATTCTCGCATACTTACTCAGCAGTATGATGGCACACAGGAGGATGGCAATGAGTGCTCCGGTACTGAGGCCAGGAGAGCTGCTCAAAGCCTCAGCGTTACACAGCTCCATGTTGCCTTCATGGTCACAGGTGCACACCCGCACAGTGAGGGTCCCGGTGCTGCTCTGCATGGGGTAGTCGCCATCGGTGATCACCACAGGAACCAGGTAGATGCTCTGGTGAAGGCGGCTGTAGCTGGCTCGACGTGTCAGGATGCCGGCGGTGTTATCTGGGTTGAATAAAGTTCAGTTAGAAGATCCATGTAGCACACCAGCAGTTCACAGTGTGTCTCACACTTTGTCACACAGCAGAGGTGAGAATAAAAAAATCACTTCATTACCAGGTTTGAAAAAGAAATGTGGGTGCAACAAGGTGGGATTCAGTCATTCGTCCTCACTGAGGAGACACAGTTTGAGGATGAATCTGTTTTCTATCTTTGAAAGCAGGGCTGGGCGAAAGAAATACATCTCAGTAAAGACAATTTCCAGATATGAAAATGAAGGAAAAGGATATACTGGTGGTACATTTCCTGAAAAAGCACAATCGTGTTTCTGTTTCATATATCCTGTTCCATATGGCAGTACTGGACAGCCCACTTCTTTAAAACAATATGCAGCAGGGTTTTTTGAGTTAGCCAAACCCTCCACATGCTATTGGTTTCATTTCAAAAACTAGATAGAAAGACAAAAGAGATGCCTTCCAGTATTCCTTAAGAGTAAAATTAAATTCTGTAAATATAGCCACAGCTCAACATCAAAAGCAACATTATGTGGAAAGAACTGTTGTGGATAAACAAGGAAACAAGGTACTGTGATGGAAGTGAACTTTAGCTACATAATAGATGGCAAAATAGAGGAATCATGTCATTTGCCACTGACTATAGATAAAACAGAGTCAGTGTTCAACTGGACACTGCTGAAACATTTTCTATGAAATTCCTCTGGAAATCTACTGCTTCTGAACTCAACACAAATGGAGCATAGCATTAGTTCAGGCAGAGCACTGAAGATGTGCTTGTTTCAGCGGATTGGTCTCAGCTGGTTTCAATATGCTTCACAATCACTGACTCATCCACAGCTGTGTGGATGGTAACATGCAATCACGCTCCTGCAGGTGTAACCTGACACCATCTCAGTTCACTCTGCTGATTACGCTCTTGCCAACACTGTCTGCTGCTGCAGCTCTCCACCACCCAACCTCCTCCCCCTTGTGTGGTATTTCATATTGTTGATCTGACTGAGATTAATGTTCATGTACTGTATGTTTATTAGAGGATTATTTCTCTGAGCAGAATTCTCATCGCTGCTTGCATCCTTTCAGAAACCCCTCACAAAGAAGAGCTTTTTCCAATGAATCTTACAGTATAACCATTTGCTATAATTGGTTAATTCACTGACGTAAGTGTCTCTGACTGAAGGAACTAATTAAAGTAACTGTCTCAAAACTTTGTCAGTATTGTCCCTTTTTCTTTTTTTCTACCATATCCTACAGTTCTTCACAGAAAACTTAGAAATTAATAGGAAATAATGGAGCTATAAAATAAAGTGTTACTGTCCACACTCATTTCACACTCTGGGATTTATCTGTCACAATCTGCTCCTCAGTACTCCTCTGCAACCACACTCTCATCCTCAGCCCTCTGCATTGCTCTCTGTCTCTAGCCCCTGCTCACTTCTCCAAGGCTATGTATTTTCTTCCAGCTCCCCAGAGCTGCCATCCTCAAGCTGCCCAACAGATGCTCTCGGACTTTCCCTCCTTTCCCTATCTACACACCTGTTCCCACTTCTCATCAGTTCTGCAGTTACCTGGCCTACTCCGCCCACTCCTCACCTGCAACTCATTCCTTTATCAGCCACTTACTTCATATACCAGACCAGAGCCTTTGTTCTTTTGTCAGTTTATTGTTGTTGTCATGTTGCTTTTTGTTAGTGCTTTTTGAGCTTCTGTTTTCAGTGGACCTGTACCATATCTGCACCTGCTTGTCAGCCTGTCTGGACTTTTCTGTATTTCATCCCTGCAACTCTAAGGATTTAATGTTACTACTGTTGAGACTTGCCACCCATGCCTGTGAGCTTCTGTATCTTCACTTATGACGATAAACTCACTGAACTGTCCCTGCTTACCTCTATAGGCTGCATTTTGGTCCTTCCCCTGCTGCCTAATACACACCATTTATAACACTTATCAGTATTTATACTGACAAGATTGAAGATTTCTGTTTATCTTAATGTTCTGAATGACTTATGTAAATTTACTGCTTGCAGCTCAGACAATTCTTAGTCATGTTTCACTGATTCTCACTACCGGGGAATGTAGGACACTCAATAGAAATATTGACCTAATTTAGGTTGCAATATGCTGTATATTGATGTATAATAAATTGGGATAAACGTGTTTGCCATATTACCCAGCCCTATATGAGTCACAAGTAGCTTGAGCATGATTACTTGTTTAAATGTTCTTGTTTCTTCGTCAGCTAGTACATTCTTACTCCCACTACTGGGTGCTGACGTGTTGCTGACGGGCTGCAGTAAGGGTATTGTCTCATTTCTGGTGGCTGGCTGTGTTTACTGACAGCATTTTGGCTGCTCTCAACTCAGTTAATTTTGTTATATTCTTCATTACTGCGGATAATTACCCACCGCACATTTAAACTTACGTTTGTTCTGCTCAAACACTGTTAGCTCTCTCCTTCTTTTAGTGACTTTCTCACTTATCCCACAGTTGCTAGTTACTTTAGCTCAGCAGTTAGCTTAGCAGCTAATTTAGCTTAGCAGTTAGTGATGGCTTCTCCCTCTCCCTCTCACGCTCCTGCTCTCTTGCTTGGTGTGTCATGTTTAGCTATTCCTCTGCCTCCTTTAGTGATAATGGCACATATAATAAATGTAGTTTATTTGCAGTGTTGGAGGCGAGGCTCTGCACCATGGAAAACCAATTGTTAGCTACTATAGTTAGTAGTGGTGTAACGGATCGTAGTTGATCTGTGATCCGTACGGATCGCCCCCCCACAGTTTGGCACGCATGTGAACCGCAGATTAATTGCAGAATTTAATGTCTCATTTAAGACAAAGTAAACAAACTATAAGCTATAATGCTATAAGTACAGGTCATGGACAGACAGTGCGTCGCGAACAGGGATTTTGAAGAGCAACGACCAAACCAGCATCTAGCGGGCCCGTAGTGACATCTGCAGGTATGTTTACATGCTGTTTAATGTGCTGCAGTTGAGCAGCTAATTAGCTATCTAGCTGCTAACTGACTGCAATTAGACAAAAATGTCTTCTCTGGATATCTATCTGATAGTGCTGTAGCTAAGGAAGCAATTCAAGTAGCACTGAATTCAATGCCATGTTTCAATACAACAGAGGACTCTTATGCTAACTTTAGTCCCTCCCAAAT
The DNA here is from genome assembly GCF_910596095.1 of Thunnus maccoyii. Taxonomy (NCBI): domain Eukaryota; kingdom Metazoa; phylum Chordata; class Actinopteri; order Scombriformes; family Scombridae; genus Thunnus; species Thunnus maccoyii. The sequence continues at coordinate 3,066,360 of NC_056544.1, read as the reverse complement.
AGATCATCTTGTTGATAGTGCCGCAGGCTCATTGCAAATGACACTCTACTCCATCACCCCTTTACAAAAGAAGACAATAAAACATAACAGGTTAGCTCCCCGCAAATTAAAGCAAACATCGTTAAAACTTGAAAGGATATGGTTTTCCACCAAACTGGAAGAATCTCGCTGAGTCTGGCAAGATAGTCTTAAAAAATACAGGAAGGCCCTCTGTAATGCAAGAGCCAACTATTACTCATCATTAATAGAGGAGAATAAAAACAGCCCCAGGTTTCATTTTTAGTACTTCTGCCAGGCTGACAAAGAGTCATAACTCTATTGATCCATGTATTTCTATAGCTCTCAACAGTAACGACTTCATGAGCTTCTTTCATGATAAAATTCTAACAATTACAGACAAAATCCATGATCTCCCGCCCTGAACAGGCATCAATTTATCCACAAAAACAGAAACCTTAGAAACAGCTTCAAAACCTGACATATATTTAGATTGTTTTTCTCCAGTTGACCTTCCTGAACTAACTTCAATGATTTCTTCATCTAAACAATCAACCTCTCTCTTAGACCCCATCCCAACTAGGCTGCTTAAGGAAGTCTTATCCTCCGTTGGCACTTCATTACTAGATATGATCAATTTGTCTTTAGTAACAGGCTATGTACCACAGTCCTTTAAAGTAATTAAACCTCTTCTTAGAAAGCCTCCTCTTGATTCAGGCATTTTAGCCACCTATAGATATATATATCTAACCTTCCCTGCATTGAGCAGGTTTAAGTCATATTTGTCAGACTGATTTCAGTTTGAACATGTTAACGATGAATCCTCTATGTACACAAATGTTAGACAAGGAGTTCCACAAGATTCTGTGCTTGGACCAATACTATTCACCTTATATATGCTTCCTTTAGGTAATATTATTAGGAAACATTCCATACTTTCATTGTTATGCAGATGATACCCAATTATATCTATCAATGAAGCCAGATGAAACTAATCAGACTCAGACAAAACTGAGTTATTGTGTTTGGCCCTAAACACCTTAGAAACACATTATCTAATGATATAGCTACTCTACATGGCATTACCCTGGCCTCCAGCACCACTGTAAGGAATCTGGGAGTTATCTTTGATCAGGATATGTCCTTTAATTCCCACATAAAACAAATTTCGAGGACTGCCTTTTTTCACCTACATAATATTGCAAAAATCAGGCACATCCTGTCTAAGAAAGATGCAGAAAAAACTAGTCCACGCATTTGTTACTTCTAGGCTGGATTATTACAATTCCTTATTATCAGTCTGCCCTAACAAGTCTCTGAAGACTCTCCAGCTGGTCCAGAATGCAGCTGTACGTGTTCTGACAAAAACTAGAAAAAGATATCATATTTCTTTCATTTTAGCTTCTCTGCACTGGCTCCCTGTAAAATACACAATAGAATTTAAAAAAGTTCTCCTCACCTACAAAGCCCTTAATGGTCAGGCATCATTATATCTTAAAGAGCTCATAGTACCGTATAATCCCACTAGAAAACTGCGCTCCCAGAATGCAGGCTTACTGGTGCTTCCTACAGTCTTTAAAAGTATAATGTGAGGCAGAGCCTTCAGCTATCAGGCTCCTCTCCTGTGGAACCATCTTCCAGATTCGGTCCGGGAGGCAGACACCCTCTGTTTGTTTAAGAGTAGGCTTAAAACTTTCCTTTTTGATAAAGTTTATAGTTAGGGCCGGCGAGGCTTGCCTTAAAACAGCCCCTTCTGCTATAGGCCTACACTGCTGGGGGACTTCCCATGATGCACTGAGCTCCTCTCTCCTCCTCCCCCTCTCCATCTGTACGCATTCATGTCCAATTAATGCATGTTACTAGCTTGGCATTTTCCCAGTAGTTTTGTGCTTTCTCATCTCGCAGCACCTTTGGCTATGGACTGATGGATGTGCAGCTTGATACTCACTGCTGCTGATATTATTATTAGTCATATGTCTATTATTATTATAGCTATTATTGTTGTTGCTGTGCTTCTCTGTGTCCCCCTCTTTATCTCTACACCCAACCAGTCATGGCAGATGGCCGCCCACCTAGAGCCTGGTTCTGCTCGAGGTTTCTTCCCGTTAAAGGGGAGTTTTTCCTTGTTGCTGTTGCCAAGTGCTGCTCATGGGGGAATGTTGTGTCGCTTTAAAATAAAGAGTACGGTCTAGACCTGTTCTATGTGAAAAGTGCCCTGAAATAACTTATGTTGTGATTTGGCACTTTATAAATAAAACTGACTTGACTTGACTTGAAGCAGTTCACATTCAGTAAATGTCTCTGTTTTATACTCCATATCATTTACAGAATAAATTAAATGCACTTAAATCAAATTACAGTCAACTGGGCCAACATTGTACCTCTAGGTGTTGCCTACCTCCATTGTCTCGAACAGTGAAGTTACTGCGGTGGGTCCCCTCAGGAGCGAGGCTGAAGAAAAACTTGTGTCCTGTTGACGGCTCATCGGCATCAACAGCACTCACTGTCTGGATCCGCTGTCAGAGACACCAACATTAATTAACTTGAATGTCCCAAAGGAGTTAAGTGAATTAAGAGCAGTCAATAAGTGGAAAAAGACTGGCAGTGTTAGAGGTTTCCTTCACAGTGGCAGTACACACTCTGTCCTGTTCAGAATGTATTGTGAAGTTGCCAACGGAGCAGTTTGCATATTATCAGGATCACTGGTCTCTGCTAAATAAGCCACCGATATTTCTGTACACAAAACAACTCCTAAAATAATATATTACACTGTAATAACTGGGTTTACTAAATTATGAACACCAACAACCAATCCAATGCAAACATACATACATACTCTATATATGACAGATTTCTGATTTACTTATATTATGCATTTCCAAGTTTGTCTGCTGCTGTTTCACACAATATAACAGTACTATTAATCAATACTCTTCTTTTTCCTGTCATCATACTTAACAGGTTTCTATTATGCACAATTATTAGTTGGATATGGTTATGTAACCATAAGTGATATTTTCTTTTTATATTCTAATTTCCTATTATCCCTTTGTGAAATGTGACCAAATAGCCTGCTTCCAGTGGAGTTTTGAGAAGTGTGACGGCAGGATGTGAAGCAGTGTATTTAGTTCTATGTTAGCCAAACAATGAGTTTATGGATCACACTGAGTCTATGGATTGACAGCATGAGAAGTGGATTATGCTGCAGCAATGGTTGGAGAAGCTTTGTGGGTGTTTTTGATACTCATTTCTCACTGTGTAATCCATTGGGATCCATTGTAACTGACTGACTTCAAGCTGAGCACAGCTGCTGTACTCTGTGAAGAAGCACACTACAAACTTTTTACAGTTAGCTTTCAAGTCTACAGGGGGTAAGAGCCTCATACTCCAAAGATAGATTTTGGGTGTGGAATTGCTTTAAGCCAACAAATGCTGAAAACAGATCTCAATGGATTTTAGGGTATTGGATGGATTTAAATTCAGGAAACATGAACAACACGTGGAATATGAGCTTCAAAAATTAAATAAACACACATGACAATGAAACAAATATAAAAATGAAAAGCTAGTAAAGCCAATATGTTTTCTGAGATTAAAAAAGGCAACATTAGACATGGGTATCAATATTGATGGAAACAGTACTTGGTCTGGAATTTGAACAGGTTTTAACCCTTTTTTCATTTAAGAAGATATGCCAACCTACTACCAGTGTTAAATAAACATAGTATAGTATAAAATACAGTTCAAAGTCAGGTGATATCTGATCAAAGAATAAGTGAACGTGTTGAAGAATCTATGCCAACTTTCAATACTTTTTGCTACTCAATGCTATGGATGCATTTTGGTTGTATTGAGTTTCAAAGCCAGCCCTGTGCAACATTCTTATTTATTTTCATAACATCTTTATAAGGTGACAGTATGTCACTGTTGTGTTTTAGCTTGTTCCACAGCTCAAAAGAAATGTATAATATAATAATAATTTAATATCAAATCAAATACAATTGCACATGCACTGCAGGGGCACTGGGTGACGAGGTATTGTCGAACCCTGTTGAGGTGTATATTCTTGTCATTTCTCAGCTGGTGACTATACATTTTTTGTTTATACTTTTTAACTACAGCCTTATTTAATTGAATGGGAGACACTAGCTGAGGGATTAAAGGCTTTAAAAAAAGATCTGTGCCAATAACACACACACGTGCACATGCACACATACACTGAACAAATCCAGAGCCTGAGGGAAGCAGCAGAGGATATCCAGTGAACAAATACAGATGATTAACACTGATGGACAGATGAAAGGGCAGAGGAATTAAAGGATGAAAGGGTGGCAGGATGACAGGGATGTGAGGGGACCGATGGCAGCAAGCCACCATACTGAAGAATGTCAAGATGATGCTGGGTGTGTGTGCGTGTGGCGTCAGTGTATTGTAGTTGCACCTAATTGTGTTTTGTGTTATATTTAACCTGTTGTGTGTATGTGTGTGTGTGTGTGTGTGTTAAGATACAGATTTGTGTTTTTATCCTATTAATTGTTGCATGATATTAGATGCATGATCTACAAGTATTTGTCTTGTGTGTATGTGTGTGTGTGTGTGTGTGTGAGTAAAACCCTATTTACTGGATGTGTGAAAGCTCCTGTCAGCGTCCATGACAGATCAGCTCATCAGCCACCACAAAAGAAGAAACCGAGCTCACAGCCAATCAGCTTTACAGCTGGAGGAGTATGTATACATTATGTGTGTATGAATAAGCTTGTGCGCTTTAATCATATTAGTTGAATCTCATACAGTATGTGATGAATCATATCAAGTGGTTTTACAGCAGACTACAATTACATTAAGTGCTGTTTGAAGCATTCAAATTCAGACTTTTGGTTAATAAAGTAGTCAATATTCAAAAGTCAAAGTCATTTTGATTGTACAGTGAAGTCAGTATATTAGGCTGCTTGAGGAGAATGGCAATTAAAAATCATCAATATCAATACTTTCAACATCAATACTGTCAGTTGTCCATGCAAAAAAGTCTTTAAAAAACCCTCCAAGCCATGAAAAACAAAATGTTCCTGATTCATGTAGAAGATTTTCAGATTTTTTTCAGATTGCAGTGATGTACTAAAAATATTTAAATAAAACCAGCAGACATGTTGGCCTATATTTATCAAACCCAGTACAAAGGTCAGTGTGGTGGTGCCGGATGATTCCATGCAAATGCTATGTTTTTCTATTCATAAAAGGGGATTACCAGCTCAGTTTAGCCCCTTGCACTTGGCATGTCCCATAAGTGATTCATAAAAGCACATCACTGCACAATAACTACAGTGCCACCCGCTCCAGGCAGGCTGAAGAGTCAGAGCAAATTCTGTATTGGAGGTTGTTCAAGTTCAGTGTTGCACACTGAAATAATGTCACAGACCACTTCCATTATGAACAGTAATTTGCCACTTTATGCATGTATGAGTACTGTATTTCTATATATTTGTATGTGTCTGTGTGAGCAACCTATGTATTTCTGAAGAGGCCTGTCTACCTCTGTTTATAAGAACCTGGCAAGACCGTAGCTACTATTGAGGACATTGACGTAATATCTGTTGTTAATTGTTAATTTGGGTTTTACATTACTGAATCACATGGTTCCCTAGTAGTTCGGTACTAAATGTTCTGGTCTGTGGACCAGGGTCTGGGAACCTCTGGTTTACATCAACTTGTCTGCAGCCAGGTTCTCTTGATAGCATTTTCAATGAAGACAAAGGCCCAGTAGCACCCTACTATACATTCACTGCCAGTCAGTGCATCCGTGGCAGTTTACTTCCTATAGTAGGCTATCACTGACCAATCTTGATTGACTTGAGTTCTGTCCAATCACAAAGAAGAATTGTCGTCCTTACCTTTTCCTTTTTGTGAAGTGTGTTGTGTTTTGACCCTCAGGGCCACTGAACCTTTTCAGGTTATAGCTGGTTGTGAACATTAGTTAGGTTATTGCGTCCACCTTTTAGCCAACAAAATTCAGGTATCAGTTGAATCTTTTGTAACTTACTACAAAAATTAGACTCAACATAAATGGATTTGATAAGAGATTTAAAAGGATCTAGATTTGATACATGGATTCAATAAATTATTTCTTTGCAAAAGCATAAAGCGATAAAGAGCTTGTACCTGACCAGCCTTGGTCCTCTCACAGACGAAGGTTTCATACACAGTGGCAAAGGTAGGAGCGTTGTCATTGATGTCCAGCAGGCGGACGTAGACTGGAACATGGCTGCTCTGACGAGGATTATCTGGAAGGTAAACACAGGAAAGGGTTCATGCTTCAAAACTTAACACGCTGCTTTACTTCCAGTGTACACATTCAGACTATGAGCTATCCAGAACAAGCTCAGCCTTTCACTGTGATGGTACTGAAAGCTCCCACTGAGCAGCTCAGTGCCTTGCTTAAAAGCCCCTTGTCAATCACTGATGAAGGAGGAAGTTAGTGTAGAGTGTTGCCATCCAATTTCCATTAACAATATTTTCCATTATTTCCCTTCTGCTCACAAGCTGTCTCTTTAACCTCTCAACTCACTCAAATTAAATATAAAATATGAAAACATGAAAGAAAACAAATTAGCTTTTCATGAGAGAATTCATACACATTAGCCACATTTTGTGAGTCTGTGTCTGAGTAGTTAGTTTGTAGAGTTCTGTAATTTTCACAGCATGTCTCAGTTGAAGCTGGGAAACCAATCATGTTTCCATTTCACACTAGTGTCTGAATCAAATTGTTTGTGGAAGCTGAGGTTATTTGATATAATGAAAACTAAAACTAAAAAAAAGAAAACCCAACAAATTCAATAATTAAAATAAAGCCATAACTGTATCTATATATATATATATTGAGTTGGGTGGGGATTATTTATCTTCCTTTTCTATTTTAGGCTTCAAAGAGATTCTGGGAATACACAAGGCTGCTTTCTGTTTCCCATTAACCACCAACAGATTTATAGATATAAAATGGTACAGATGGGTCATGCTGCTTCATGTTAGTAGTTTATTTTTCTGAGGGTAGCTGTTTCCACCACACCTAATGCCAGTTAATGACATATTTATGTTTCTTTTCTTTACACTGATCTTTCTTTTTTCTTTACATTGTCCAGCATTAGCTTTACTGTCTCTCCCTCTGCTCCATACATTTGGTTTGTCATTAGGATATAGAGGCAGGAGCATTACGATCAAAGTGTCTCAGAGGTGCCCCTGGTTTGATTACTTCCTCCTCTCTTTATGATACTGAAGTAGAGAATTGCTGTGGATCTATTGTGTTCATGTACCTCTATGGACAGATCATTTGTCATAACAGTTCAAACAGACAGTAGAATCCTAGTAAGATCTCAAATTAATGATCTGATTTTGTAACTTTTACTGAGATAAATACTATCTCACTATCTCTTGTATGTATGGATAGGAATTTGTACATTTTCACAAATTAAATGACCAAAAATTTGACAAACTTTCAAGTTACATCTTATTTTGGAATCTTGAAATTGGGGATATTCTGTATTTTTCAATCAAAATATGAAGACAAAAATCAGCAACAAGTTGATCTACTAACAAGTATGTTGTGTCTATCAGTGCCTGATATATCTTATTCCTCTGTGCCACAGATGTTATACTGGGTGACATGTTCCTTCATTATCATGAACACACATACTGTAGTTTATTTTGGCTCAATCCCACACACACACACACACACACCATCCCGCTGCCAGAAATACTCACTCAAGCACCAGATGTGGATTAATCTGTTGCTGAAAATAGTCCCCCAAAAAATGCATTATACCATTTCCGAATACAATGTAGTTGCATGGAATGCATGAAACTCAACAAGTATATTTCTTTCCCTTAGGCATCCCTTTTACTTTGGTAATCAAGAGACATCACTATGAACAGATTTCATAGGAACTATTTCCTCTGGAGAAAGTAATTTTAGTGAAAATAGTTCATGTCGAGGTCCATGGATTATCCAGTGTAAGCAGGACATTGTTTCAGGAAAGACAAGTTGCTGTTGAAATTATTTTTGTCATTTGTGTGAATCAACCCTTTACCGTTTCCCACTCAGCCGGTCCTGGATACTATCTTTAGTGGTATTATGTCTTGTCACTGAATTCTCCTCCGTGACTGACTGATTTGTTGTGGTACCAGACACTCTGTCTGGCTCCATACATTTGTGGTCTACATCAATATATCACATCATGTCTGCAAATAGTCCAGGCCCCTGCTAGACTTACTGAACTCAGTGGCGATGATTGAAATATTATGCCAGGCAGTCTCCTCTCTGTCCAGGCTTTTGAGCAGGAAGACAGATCCATTCCCTGGATGGACATTGAACAGCCGGTCCATGTCTGTGCGCCGGTCAATAGAGTACCTGTAACAAGCCAAACAACGAGAGGGTGAGAAAGTGCTAAGTTAAGCCAGTGGGTGGGATGAACTTAAGCGCCCCTTGTGCCTCTGCAGCCCCACCAGGGATTCACAGCAGCAGGCAGAATAATTGATTTCTCTGAATCTATGATGGAGGAGAGTGCATGATGATAGAGCCCAGTCAAAAGGGATGTGGTAGACTGTAGAGTTATTGCAGACATGTTTAAGTCTTTAAATCTGTTGAAAGAACAATGTGATCTCATAAATGTTGCATTACTTAGGGTCTAAACTGCTGTGTGAAGCTGTTTTTATTGCTTCCCACAGGGTTTTATAGTGTAAAGTGTTCCACTAGTCCTGTGGTCAGATGAAACGGAAGAGAACAAAATTCTGAATACCCCACAGAGCCCATGAAGCCGGGACCCATATTTGCACACACTGGCAGTGGAATAAGTTAAAACTGGCTTAGATTTGTTCCAGCTACGTTTATCCATGTCCATAGAGTCATGTGTGTAATAATTTACTGGAGCTTTTGACGCCAGAAGGGCTCTGGAGGTCTAGATAAGTGTTATTGTAATAAATGTCAAAAGTGAAATGTCTTAACACAGTCGGGGGTTTGGGGGTTCTCCCCCAAGAAAATTTGATGTTATTCGCTATTAGCCTAACCAGTACTGTGGTTGTGTAACACATACTGCTGGTGGATGGGACATTGGGGCAAAGCAGTTGAAAATATCTCTTTTCTACATGTTTATGCTTGTTGAACAGGTGGTTTGATAAAGTACTTATTGGCTTTTTGCTCACAAAAGTTTTATTGCACTTACAGTAACGAGTGTAGAAGTCAATAATTCTTTCACTTCACCTGGTTCATCTAGAGAGGAGAGGCTGTACATGTTCCCATTCTCTACCCACTTGCTCCAGTCAGCTGCTCCAAGCAGAGAAAGTGCGTGTGGTTTGTGTTTGTTGTGATTATTATGTACAATGTGAAATTTCAGTAGTGGTGAAAGCATATGGGGGACACACTGTATTGGACAATACCATCTGTCTGTGAGTTTAGTATGGAGTTGGAGATGATAGCCTACCAGTTCAAAAATAAACCTACCCACATCTCTAAAGCTTACTAATAAACATGTTGAGTTATGTTTCTTTAACCCTACACATACATACACAATGTAAGAATGACAATTTGTGATTGTAAGGGGAGTTATGTGGAACTATTTCTTATTTACATAGCTAATTATTGCTTGTTTTTTTTTTTTTTTTTTAACTTTGGACAAAGTCTGGCTAGCTGTTTCTCCTTGCTTTGAATCTCTATGCAAAGCTAGACTAAACATGTCCTGACCAAGCGACAACTACCACAGCTTGAGGCTGACACCAATGCGGAAGTACAAGTGCAATGCCACCGATAGTCACTAGATGCTCCAATTGATTCCCATTCAAAAAGCACTAAATTTAATATTTAGTGTATGAACATGTACCGCAAACACTTCAGCAATAAAAATCTGCATGAATAAAATGAGGTTAAAATCCCTTTATATTGAATCTGAAAACTACGGTGGCTGACAAGGGCAACCGCACTGCAACTTAAGAAAACACATGCAAATGTACAGCTAGCTGTGAGGCGAGTGCGCAGGGACTGTCTAAAAAGCAACACCAAAAAGAGACACTTCAAACAATAATCAGTAACCCCTAACCCTTTCTTCCACACTAAGTGTTGTAGTATAACCAACAACAGACTGTTGTGTGAAGTCATTCTGGGGACTCTATACGGTATAAGATTGTAGTTACTGAATATTGCTTGAAGTATTTCTTTTCGGTGTTGCACTTTAGGTTCCTGCACACTTGTCCCACAGCCAGCTGTACATAGAGAACAATGTTATTTGTCCAGCTCGGAGGACAGCTCCTTTTGGTGACGTTGTCTACCTTACTATGGTAGGAAAGAGGCCTCATTTGTGGTATTTGCAGTGTATTTTCTAAATGCTGTGCATGTGCTGTTAAATTGATGAAGATGTTTTCTTAATTTGCTTGTATTTTGTCTATTTGCATGCGTTTTCTGAAGTTGCAGCACATTTGCCTTTGTTGGCCATTGTGGAAACCTTTAGAATTGATCATTTTTTAACTGTGATGTAGATTCCAAATCAAAAGCGATGCATAATCTTTGATCTGTAAGGTTGGATGAAAAGAACAGACTGTGAACAACAGCTAACCTTGGTATTCTAACTACTGGAATCACATAATTGTGCTGCACTGGAAGCCTCTGCATTCTGTCCTCTCCTATTCAACCCTACTGTAGCCTGTTCAAAACCTCACAGATACTTGAAAATATCTTCCCGTTGTCTGTGGACTGCTCACAGAGCATTACTCTATTTTTGAACTAGTTGCTGAATGCAGCTATTCACAGCTTCACAGCACTCCATAGATAATAGAACTGAGATGCCTTTGCCTTCTGTCTTTTTCGCCTGCCTGTCAAAGCGGAGACAAACTGCTCCGTGAACAGAAATTGCATATTGTACTGTATATGAACATCTTTAGTGCCTGGATTAAAGCCGGTTTCACTATCCACTCAAAATATAACATCATTCTGCTATCAGCTGTTAATTATGTGCCATTCAATCTTAATTACTGTTTTCCATAAAGAGATATATAAATCTATTTGAAAAGAAAACATTGCCTCGGTACATCAAGGCTTGATCATAATTAGAAAGCACTCAACAGTAAAATAATAGTTCACCGACACAATGTGAATAGATGATACAGTCACATACACAAATGCACAAACACAGGAATAATTGGAATTGTGTGTGATTGTGTGTGTATTTGTGTGTGTGTGTGTGTGTGCCCCCTTGTGACACATCATTTTAAGAGCACTCCATGGTTCCATGCTTGTTTTAATTGGAATATGTTCCTCATCACTGCTTAAAATGTAGAGAAATAAGGGCTCAGTTACAGCCTCCAACTGTGCTCTGTCCTGCCTGCCAGAGTTCATCTCCTGTCTGTCTAACACACTCCTACTGCTGTCATCTATTCATACATACATCATAATTATTTCCTTTCAACTTATCCTATAGTTCTCTACTTTTACACTGCACCATTTTCTTGATTGACATTAACTTCTTTGCTGTGTCCTATTACTTTTTTTGGCAGTAACTCAGACTGCCCACAGAGATCAGGAAAGTTTCAACTTATCTTAACAGTCTTACAGTACCTGATCAATATCCGCTGCAGCAGAGCAAATTACTTCAGGCTTTGGGCATTTTTATTCTGTAAACATCAGAAAATTCCCAGGATGTATTGTTGCCGTTTGAGTAATGGACAGTTTCTAACAGCAAAGCATCAGAGCTCAAACCATCCTAATGCCAAGCATCAATAATGAACAGTGCTGCAGTGAGGTTTAAATATAGCCTGTAGATGCAGGTTTCTGTTGTCTATGTACTCAGCAGTTTTCACACACAGCCCGACAGTCCACAGACTGTTTGATTACTGTTACCACTTATGTTTTACCCCACTTCACATTTTGCCTCTGTTTTCTCTCTTTTCAGACTTTTATCAGAGCTTCTCACAAGCCTATAGAGCATCAAGGTCCATTTGAAGTCAAACTTCATCCAACTTCAATGTTTTTACTGAAAATAGCAGAGAATGAAAAGCAGATATTCTGCAGAGAGACACGCTTCCTGTTTGCAGTCTGATATAAGCTATGGTTGTTTTAAAAGTTAGCCATCCTTTTTGACTGACATGGCTTGACCATAATCCAGATTTACTCAAACAACACTGGCAAGACATTTCCACACTAAGAGTTTTTCCAGGCTAATATAAGGCCAAGTTTTTTGATTAGATTTTTTTTTTGAATTATTAAATAAATGTAACCATGCAACAGGTCCCATCTGGAAACCACTAGCTATGACACTGATAACCTTGTTTCTCTGTAATTGAAACCGACTGTGTTTACAAGGTAACACCCATAATACAGCTGACAGAAGCTGTAGTCTGTAAATAGAAACTAAAGCTTGTACACAGTATGAAAAAACATTAAATCACATAAATCAACAAATATCTAAGGTGATATTTAAGGTGATAAAACACTGTAAATCTCATTTACAGTCAAGGGATCTAGCAAATTGACAGAAACTGCATTACACTGGAGGTGCCTGTCAAGGTTGAAACCATAAAGTGTCTCCTATAAGTACATTTAGTCTAAAATCAGACGATGTCACCTTAAAGAATATATGAGTTTTCTGGTATCAGTTCATTTTCTTGTCTTGGTAGTCCATGACCTATTTTTTAAAGATATTTAAAAGATATTTTTTAAAGATATTTAAAAAATAAAACAACAAGTCCGACTGAGGTTTTGCCTTACTTGACAGGGCTGCGAGCTCCATCGGGGTCCATGGCGCTGACCGAGCCCACGGCCACGCCCACTGCAGCGTCTTCCTTCACCTCCATCAGATAGCTGGCTTTGTCAAACAGCGGTGGCTCATCCACGTCCTCCACACCGATCCGAACCGTGGCCATGTCTTTGGAGCCTGCAGACATGAAGCGAGGGTCCACCTGGGTGTTCTGAACCTGGATCTCTATTGTGTAGGACTGCTTCCTCTCATAATCCAAAGGCTGAGGAGGCAATATTAAGAAACAGGAAACACAAGATCAGTGTGAGAGGATTGTCTCTGCTGGTAGAGTTACAGTAAACTGATAGAATACTGCTCTGCAAAGTTGAGTTTCCTCTGAGGCTACACGTTCATTTATTATATATACTGTATAGACTGTATATAAGTTGCATTAATTGCCTACTTACACATTCACATAAATGGAGCAACGTTTGTAATTATTTGGAGTTCAATATTCACTGTCCTTGTAGATCTGTTTTGGTTTCCAAACTCCTGAAAAAAATATCTAGCCGCTAAATGCTCCACACAGGATTTCCCACATAGTCATAGTGACAGCAGGCTTGATACCATGCAGCGCATCACATGTAATCCAGCAAGGGAAGAATTTGATTTCATATCTTATTTAATTTGATAGTTGAGAAGTCGAGCATCAAAGAATTTATGGTATGTAAGAACGCATCTCCATTCACTGTCTGGATGATAAAAGAATGAAAAGGTTGCTGAGGAAAGTCTAGCACGGATAAAAATGTGACATAAAGCAGCTGACAGATAACTATAAATGTAAATGATATTGATGAAATCTGTTCCTTATCAGCTGTGACAATGTAAGAAGAACAAAGCTTCAGATTTACTTGAACAACTCTACATGTGCTGCTTGGGTTTTGTTAAAGGAAGTCTATTTATTGTCCTCATCTAGTTTCCTGCTGACAGAATGTCGTTATTTCTTTGTTGAACCTTACAGACTTCCTTAGGTAGTGTCAGCGAAAGGAAGAAAAGAATTTCTAAATATCAATTGTGATTGTACATCAGTAAACACACTCTATGGGGACAGTGAATTTCTAAAAATCCAGCAGCATTAAAAGCTCTGTTCCTGTGTATTTGTGCCTGCTGCAGAGGCTAGGACTGGGGGCTGTGAAGGTAAAGATGAATAAGTTTAATTTGGTTTCTTTCATCTGTCAAGCATGCCCAGGCTTTGCATATTTAACAGTACGTGTAAAACAGACTACGTGGGCAGGATCCTTATGAGTCGAAAGTGTGGGATCTGCTGAATCACTGCTTTAGAATTAATTTGATTTAACCACTGCCGTGAGAAAAATATCAAGATAATTAAAAGCCAGTCTCATTTGAATGTGGGCATTAGATTTTACATTATTTACAATAGATACAGTTTGATGTGTGCATTTCATTCTGTGCTATTCAATATACATTACAGGAATGTACTACTTGCTATGTATCTTACTTGCTTTTTTTTTAACTTTTTTTAGACATGTTTTCTATTTCATCCTCCTCCTAATTTTGTTGTTTTGTGCCTTCCACTAAAAGCAATTTGTAAATCTTGCTTTCAGGTTAGTGCCACACATCAATTTTATAAATGTAATTAGTACTCCGAGCCCACAGTTGAGTCCTGTTTCCTCTCACCTTGCTGACGGTAATGATTCCCTCCTGGGTGTCTTTGTCAGTGGAGATGTCGAACATGTCCATGCCATCTCCGCTGACGATGGTGAAATACATCTCAGCGTTCTTCCCGATGTCTCTGTCGGTGGCTGTAATCCTCCCAACTTGAGTTCCAGACTTGGAGGATTCAGGAACTCTGAACTGGTATATACCTGACAACACAGAAAGTAACGCTGACAGTCAGCTGCATGATATCTGCCAGATTATGCACATCCATATGATGCTTATGAGGTAATTAACAAACTCAGCAACATACTTATGGGTGTTTAATGTGGGTAGATCAGATCATTTGTGATGTAAACCTTAAATGTCACTATATGTGGAATTATTATTCTGTTGTCATTAGTCACAGCAACAACCATTGCTGTTGACAGTCATTCTTAATACTACCACCAGATGGTAAGACATTTTTCAAATGCTACACACTGGTTTTCATTTTTTCCATAAACTCTAGGGTCTTCTTTGTGCTGATAAAAATATGCTTTGACACTGAACTTACAAACCAATTGTCTGATAGCAAGTGCACATTATAGATGCCACTATATTCCTACTTTCTACCTATGCTGATCTATTAGATTGTAATCTATGTGAATCATGATTGTCTTCACTGAGACCTGCACTGCACTGACAACAGCTCCATCTTCTATTAGACTGTGTTTCCTGCTTGGTGCCCTGAAGGCTGTTGTGCTTTGGCTTCATAAGAGACTCTTTCCCATCCTTGAAACTTACAGTATGTTCTTGCTTTTGTTGATTTTATATTAGTGACATACAACA
Organism: Thunnus maccoyii; assembly: GCF_910596095.1. Taxonomy (NCBI): domain Eukaryota; kingdom Metazoa; phylum Chordata; class Actinopteri; order Scombriformes; family Scombridae; genus Thunnus; species Thunnus maccoyii. The sequence goes on along the minus strand of NC_056544.1, from coordinate 3,051,148 downwards.
ATGTCTGTTTGTACAACTGATCCACAACCTTGTCATTTGCTCATTGCTTCCTCTTAACAATGGACGGGGGGGTTTGTTTTATGTAATCCTTCTAAAGGTTACTTTGCTTTTTCCCAGTAGGCAATATTTTCCATTGTTCACTTAAGGCAGGTTATTTGTTAGGCCCTTTGAGACATTTACTGGGGTTAAGACCTGCACAAATAAATCTGAATTAGCATGAAAGTCTGAGCGTTACCACCTGAGTCAGTAGATAAACATCGAGTAACTGGTACTGATCAATAACCCTTTTAATCTGCCCAGATAAAATGTGAGTCAGTGATAGACCTGGTACAGTCTTGACACTATTAAAGTGTCATAGAAAATGAATGCATAAACTCAAACAAAGACATCAGGAAAGTTTGTCTCTCCTTGAAAAAAAAAAAAATGACAGCATAAATGCCGAACGAAGAAACATCTTTTCCTTAGTCTTCAAACTTCATAAAGAAGGTTAGACAGGTAGACAGCAAGAACAAAAGAAGTGTTCTTGGCCTGAAAAAAGTAGTGTAAATGCTGATGGAAGGCAGGCGCTGGAACAATGTCTCTCTGCCAGAATGCTGACGATCATTAAAAAAAGCATTTCAATGTATTTTTTTGTGAGTGTGATGTATCCTTTTGTTCTCTGACATAAGTGCTAACACTGTGTTTTGCCATCAGTTTGTTGCAGAGGCGAGCTGGCCATTGCTAAGATTTTTCTTCCTCATTGTGAGACAAACACAGCCCCGGCCTGGGTGAAAAAAAAAAAAAAAGCTGCTCATCCGAGTCACTGACTAAAGTCCAAGCACAGAAACATACCTAAATTAATGCAAATGAGATATCATTCTGCTATATGAACCTGAGGCAGTTTCATATCAGAATACCTCCTTTATTCTGGATGTGTGTGTGTGTGTGTGTATGTGTGTGTGCGTGTGCTCCATCTCAAGAGATCTCGTGGTGTGTATAAACCACTTGAGTGAGTAATTATATGCTGCTGAGACACAGCAGGCGTCATGCACCCTGGCAGCTAGACAGTACTCAACCTGCCACTGTTTTGGTATATTTATGTCTGTTTGTGTGTGTGTGTAGACACACAGCGAGATTGAGATAAAGGATGTGCTCATGTGTATACACTACACACATACTATCAGGAGAGGGTGCAACATACTGCAAAAGCTGCAGCTGTCAAAATCCACTATCTTATTTAACAAAGGATTATTTCACAAACTTCAAAACACATAGGTCTTATCAAGCTAGCTGTATCTCTGTTGTTAAAGTCATTTACTGTTGTTAGTTGCGAATTACTTTTTCACAATTTGCAAATTTATTGAAATAATATACTTTTTTTTCTTTTCATGTATGAATTGATGTCAATTTAATATCTTGAGCAGTTATTTTTGGATTTATTGTGGTTAATCAGATAATGATGATCAGCTGTGATAGAAGGAAGGGGTGGGACTGAGTCTTTTTTAGCAAACATGCAGGAAATGTGTGTAGAACGGGGCATCGGTACAATCTTTGACCTCATGTGAGACTCTGAAATGTTTTTTTATCTTTGTTTGTTAAAAGTGAGAATAAATCTAGACAAATAAATGCAACAGAATCGGCGATTGCAGTGTTATGATTTGGACTGTTCAACAAGTGAGTCAAGAGGCGTTCAGGTGTTTCTTTTAAGAAATTAGAAAGAACAGGGCATGACATCTGTATCAAGCTAGCTGTCCAGCTGATTGTCCACAGTGAGAAACAAAAATATTGGAACAATGGACTCATGAAAATTGTGTTGCAGATCAGTGAGCCACAAATGTAGAACATCGTCACATGATTTTTTTGTATACTTGCAGCACGCTAAACATTATGGATTAGACTGGTATGAAGTGGTAATCTGAAAATATGAAACCAAACCAAACCAAATCATACCAAACCAAAGATCATACCATACCATACCATACCATACCATACCATACCATACCATACCATACCATACCAAGTACCATACCATACCATACCAAGAAAAAAAACAACCAATAAATACACAATCCAAAGCCAATCAAATAAAAGAAAACAAAACCAACTCAACCTAAAGCAAACCAAACAGGCAAAACCAAAAAATTCAAAGTCAAGCAAAGATAACCAACCCAAACAAGCCAAGCTAAGCCAACCCCAACAAACCAACTAACCGAACCAATCCAAGTAAAAACAAAAAACTGACAAAAACAAACACATAGACAAAAAAATGACATCCATTTTGCAAACAATATTGTGCCATTAAAATAACTCTATATCAAATAAATATTAAATAAATCAAATCTACAACACCATAAAAAAATGAAATACAATTATTTAAATAAATCTTTAAAATAAATCAAACTATCAAAAAAGAGTAAACCAATCAAACAAATGTATAAGTAAGAGCAAAGGGTAAAGTATTACAATATCTACAGTATGTGTGACACTACTGGTGTCTTCTACTGTATGAAATGCTTCCAGGTGAATTTACATGGTCTAGTCTGGTCTATATATTTACACCAGACTGGTGTAAAAAGCAGCCAGTCAGAAGCCTAGTTGATGCTTTGATTTGGTTTCCTTAAGGCTGTGAAGTCCAGTGGCAGGAGAAGACCACAGACTCAGCCAACAGCCTCAAGTGTTATTGTCTCTAGAGATTACAGCCTGTATGACACTGTTCCTCACCGATTTGTTCATCAAAGACAAATTTGACTGACATTTGGCGTTTGTCACATTTAAGCCCTGCAAACATATAAAACCATGTAATCACAGAGTTTTAAAATAAACATTTTACTTTACTATTTGAATACTTATGGTAGTCTAATTAAGTACCTGTCTCTTAGCAAAATAGTAAAACAAACAAGTGGGAGCCTGGTGAAACCCTGAAGAGCCCGGAGGTAAAAAAGAGGAGAAGCAGATTTCATCTCCACTCAGTTTTCTTTCTGGCTGGTTGGAGATTATGTTGCCTCTTGGCTCTGACACTGACAGCACTGATTGGAGTCCTGGTGTGAAGTAAAAATGAATTGACATGCGTGGACCAAGGTGTGTGTGACCGTGTATATGTTCAGCTACCTTTATGAGGACCAGGTCGTGACCTTCAGACTGAGGACAGGGGGGGGTTGTGTTAGCTGACAGGGAACACACAGTGCTATGTGATCAACAGATTGCCCACATATTGGTAGAAATACAAGCATGTGTGTTAAGTGTGAGGACTTAAACAGAATGATAATGCCACATGCAATCTGTTCCACAGATCTGAGGTTGAGCTCATTTTGCACCCTGCACTGGAGACGGAAACATAGGGTGAATGGGTGCTAATGCTGGGTGGACAGGAGGAGGGAGAAACCGACACTGAGATACAGTGAGTGTGATTGAACAAGGCAGAGATGGAGAGGGAGAAGGAAAAACAATTAGAAGATGAAGAGATGGATACAGAAAGCCAGGGAGCGAGAGAACGAAGGGGAGGAAGTTCTGCCTTCATGTCAATTCTTAAGGATTAGGCGACTGATGACTGATGTGACTGATGTGATCGAGGCCAACAGAGCAGCAATTTACTCACTTTTTTCTCACTGCTACGGGCACCACAACACTGCTGATGGACACACACACATACAAATGCTGCCATGTTCCAATACAGCCTCTTGATGAAATGCTGCCATATTCGCACCAGCTGTTGCTAAGTTCAAACTTCCCCTGTTATAATGCATCTACTAAACAGAGACTGGAACTTAATTACACTGAGATGCACCACACAAACTAGTTCTGACGGATGTCACAGATGAAACTCTTTTATCTTGACACCTAAGAAGAATGAAATAACAACACAACCATGTGTTGCTTCATCCAAATAATAATAATAAAAAACTAATTTTCTCACTGACATCTAGTGGTATCTATCCATGCAGCTAAGTTTGGGTTTTATTTTTTCAGGTTTTAGATATTTGTCTCTAAGATTTATGCCTCCACTACAATACAAAGGAGGAATTTCATCTGTGGTGCTCACAGCAGGGCCAGATTGACCCGCTAGGGGGGCCCAAGGCAAAATTGAAAAGTGGACTCCTATTTACCTCCTGGGTCATCCCACTCTCTTTGCATTGTGTATGTATCATGTTGCCTTTAAGCCCAGAAAGCAACCAGTACACCTTCTGTAATACTTAAAGATCTGATATTATGGGCCTTTTGGACTCATTTCTATAAATACTGAGTGTATTTTCAACATGTCTGTGACATTTTATTCACCAAATGTTGTTTAGATATCTCTAAATCCATCTTACCTTACAGCCCAGACTCTCCTCTGTCCTCCAGTAGGCTGTTTTGGAAGCTATTTACATTTGCATTATTATTGACCACCTATTCTGATTGGCTGGAGGAGAGGTCAAAATTTCAAATAACTTTAAAAGACCAAGGAGATAGAATTTAGTAATTTTACAGAAAATGAAGCTGCAACACAGGAAGCTGCTGTCCAGAGACTCTTGTTAGTCTGGATAATCCATAAAACATGCTATCAGTTTTCATAGGGATTTCAGCTGAAAGTAGCTCCAGTAAAAACCAGAGAGGTCTGTGGATTATTCAGTGTAACCAGGAGAGGAAATAAAACAGGCAGGTAAAACCAAAACTAATTGCATGGCTGTATGAAGTACCATAAGAGGTACAGTGAGGGAGAAAATGACCCTTTAAAGAGTATTTGGAGAAAACCCTACCAACTGGTATTTCAACAACAAGCTACATCTACTTCACATTTCTAATGCCTCGTCATTATTGACAACCCTATTGTCTCTGCAGCATTCTATCTGCATTACTGGATTAGCTGTGACTCATCTAACAAGCTCATATTGTATCAGTGCTCTCACTATGACCACCAGTTTTAATTAGTGAACTATGTTAGATCCATAAATGTATTTATTTATGTATTAACACAGACCACGTTGATCTGTTACCATAGATATAAGTGCCAGAAAGTATATTCAAAAGTCTATTAAAAGTTAGGATATCTCAGCCTCTGCTGCTTTCTCCCCAACTTAAACACAATACAAGCTGCTGGAGTGTCCTTTCAATAGTGTTGCTGTCAGAAGTGACTACGTTGGCCCCTTGGGTCTTGAGTTACCTAGTTTGAGTTTGCTATATTTCATATTATCTTTTAATGAATCTTGCTCCCTGTTACTTGAATCAGTGGAGGATAAAATATTTAACTGCTAAGTCATTCATCTTCTAGAATAGAGAAGTTACCAGAATGTTTCCAGTTCATGTTATGAGGTAATTTTGAACAGCATAGCAATGAAATCATTAGTCAATTAATTGCTTCATTGATTGCTAGAAACTTAAGGTTATTTATCATTATAAAATGCTGAACATTCTCTGGTTCCAGCCTCTCAAATGTGCTGCTTTTCTCTGTTTTGTATCATTGTCTTTTGAATATCTCTGGTTGATTGACAAGAAAATTTAAAATCTACAATTCCAGCTGTTGAAAAATAGTGTGTGATACAATGGAAAGAGCTACTAAATGGACCTTGTGGTAAAATTATTTTGTCAACAACTGTTTTTCAAGGACAAGAATAACATTTCAGTCTCATTCTGAAGATGTCACCTTATGCTCTGAGAAACTGTGATGGGAAATTTTTCATTATTTTCTGACCTCTTACACATTAAATGACAGAAAACAGAATAATTGATCATGAAAATACCCATTGTAAAACAGTGTCAGTCTAAAGTATGATTGGGAGCCAGGTTTGTATTATAAATAGAAAGAGCTGATGTTGAATCCACAGCTTGTCTCTCTCTAACTAACACTCTACAGCAGGGATCTTTGGAGAGTTCGTGCTTCTTGGTACAAAGCCCACATGTTTACAGTGAGACTGTTCCTGTGATTACGGATTAATTAAGTTTAATTAATTAAGAAGGCTTTCAGGAAGAATTAATGTTACTTGGACTAATTCCCCCGGAAGGACACTCACAGCTGCTGAAATCATTTTCCAGACAAGTGGCGTTTCATTTCTCCAGCAGAAAGGGCTGGACTTTGAATGGATCAACATCCTGGGAATGAATGGCACTCCTGCTGTGACGGACAGTTGTAAAGTCTGTAAGAAACTTCATTAAGTCTACTGGTACGTCTGATGTGTCAGCTGAGCACAATGGTTTACTGATCTGTAGCAGTTCTGTGAGTGGTAATTCTGAGCAGAAAGAAAGTCAGCAGTAAGTAAAAACTTTTAGTTCATGCTGAATGAGGCATTCATGAAAGAGGTTTGTGAGAGACATACTGTGATACATCACTTGAATCAGTTTAATAAGGAACTGCAGAACAAGAATTAAACTAACCAACGCTATCCCCCGCTGATCTACATCAAGTTAGTTAGTTAGGAACTTTTTTCACTTTTTTTCATTAAGTTATTAACATTTTATATGGGTTTATTTTTAGCTCTATGCATTAATGTCCCTATATCCCAAAGTCACTCCACAGTCATTCCCTGTTCTGGTTTTATAAGGTTCTGGTCTAATCAGTTCTCAGGATGTACTAGATTAATCAAGTTCTGTTTCTTTACCATGATGCCTCACTGCTTTATGACTGACCTTAAAGTTCATGAATTGGTGGTGATTGGTGGTATCAATCACAATCATCAACAATTAATGCCAAATGTTTAACATGTAGGTTTCTAGGGGCTTGTTTCTGAGCATTTCAGTGATCTGATGCTAACTCTTACAACCTGTGTACTGCAGCAGACACATTTCAAGCGAGTGACCACAGCTTGTCCAGTCAAAAATCAATCCAGCTTATTTAGAAAACCATTTAAAATGTAATACGATTTTGATATTGTATATCTAAAGTACCTTCAGGGCGCCTGGTATATCCACCAATAGAAGAGAACTTTCCTGCATGTCAGTTTTGCTATCTAAGATGTGAAACTCACTCACTTGCAGATAGCCTTATATTTCCAAGGTCATGCACTTGAGAGATGATGGACTTTTTGGAGGCGCGGCGGACCGACTTTGCTTCTTGAACTTTTGCATCCCCACTGCGATTAGCAAAGGACTGTTTCTCTGTTTATGCTTCAGGGAGTATGTGATGACAGCAAAGCAGCTGATTCCATTTCAACTTTGGACTAACATGGCTAAAAAGACTGTAGCTCCTGGAGAGAATTCAGCTGGAAGAATGTGATTCAGTTCTTCTGTACTCCCGATCAGAAGACTAACTACTATAATCAGACCGTCTACAGCAGGTCCTGTGGAGGTACTGTGGCAAATCACTTCCACATTTAAATGTAACTATAGGTTGTTTTGCCAGTCTGAATTTTAGACTTATACTGTGTTTTTTTTATGAGGATGTGCTGCGAGATGAATACCTGTTGAGATTGCTGTTAGTGGCGGGCAAAAAGACTTTTTGCCAGAAAATGGCTTAAGAAGGACATACCAACCATAAATGAATGGACTGACCTAGATCACAATATATATATACTATGGAAAGAACTACATTTAAACTAAGAATTCAAATTGATGTCTTTGATGAAAATTGGTCAAAACGGCTTACCCATGTGTCAACAATAAGGCCTGACTTTATGTAATAATAAAATACTCACATGTACATATACATATTTTGTTACTTGTTTAAGAGATCCTCACCTTGTTTTTGTTAAGGCGTGTGTGTTGTGTCTGGAGGGTCCTTTTTGCTCATATTTTGTTAATATGTGTTCTTTAAAAGAAACCCTAATAAAAAGTAAATGACAAAAAAAAAAACAATCTGCAGCTGTCTAGTTCTAGATCAGTGAAATCAGCAAAGAGAAATTCCCTCATGCACCAATATCTTAGCAATGTTTGCTCCACTTCAAAAATAGTAAATAAACTTGTCTTTCTCACAAGTGTACTGTCATTAAAACTAGCTATGATTTCCATTAGAGTCTACACATTAGCTGCTCTGCTAAAATCCATAAAATGTTATTTTTTCTCATGAAATGGCAAGATATCAAATGTTTTCTGTTATGTGTTTAAGGTGTTTTCTTGTGATGTACCCTCTAGTGCTCATTTTTAAAATAATGTAGCTTGTGCTGCCATTTGAATGCAACATCTTATTGATTCTAGAGGAGGAATTTCATTTCTGAATATCAACTCTGTGACATTTCGGTAATTCTGTCACTTCTGTTTCCACATTCTGTCTGTTATTTCTGCAGCCAAGTAAGTGTTGTTCAATTTAAAGTTAACAGCAGATGTTAAAGGTTAACTGAAACAATCTCAGAGAGAAACTCTAGCAGACACGACGACAAGCATTTGATTCTTCTGAATAAATTGTTCTTATTTAACAAGGTATGGAAAAACATAACAGTGATTCTGCCTTTTTCTGTTTCTGAACTCTATAATTAATGTGTGTGTGTGTGTGTGACTCAGTGTTGCATCATTTGTATGCAATCTGCCTTCTTTCAGTGCCATCGTCTTACTCTGAGTGAAGCGGGGAGGGTTGTCGTTGACATCAGTGAGGCTGATGTTAACCACCGTGGTCCCAGTGAGCCCTCCTCTCTGTCCGGCCATATCTTTGGCTTCGATCACCACCTGGTAGTGCTCCCTCTGCTCACGGTCCATGTCACCAGGGCCCAAGGCTGTCCGGATCACACCTGAACAAAAGTGACATCATAAAAACTAAACTTCATAGGCTCATAGAAGAATCACTGAACTTGCTGTTTCCAATTAAAATCTTGAAGCGATATCAAGGCAAAGCCAGCTGACTCTCTACTAAAACAGGTGTATTTTGCTCTAGTTTCTTTTATGGTTGATTAAAAGAAGAATCTGCCATCTGTTAGACTATTTTCTTTTTCCAAAAAATACACAAGTTGTTACACAGGTTCTGCAGATAAAATGAGACAAATCTGCAATGGTATTTTAAAACACCTGATAAGGATGCCAAAAACACATAAAATCCTTGAAAGTTAGGAGTGAATTTACATATCTTTTGGTCAGTATGATCAAGGTGCTAACACTATCAAAAGTGACTGACATAACAGAGCTTAAATTGGTCTTAAAGGAATACCTCAAGACTGAAATTTACCCTGAATTGATTTTACTCTCTGACATGTTTAACCTAGCTTAGCAGTAAGACTGGAAACGGCATAAAGACTGGAAATAAAATTGACTTGACTTGAATCTTACTTTTAGAAAGAAAGTAAATACGCACGCTCTCCAAATTACGGAACTGTTCCTTGACGTGCCATTAGTTCACAAAATGTCGCATTTCCTTCAGTATTTTTGCTTCTCTTCACATTCCCCTTTCCGCATCAGAAAACAAGGTCTATCATTGCAGCTTAATAGACAGACAGCAGTAATCTGACCATGGGCCTGACTCATCTATTTGTTAGAGACAAACAGATGAGCAGAGAGAAAGCGAGATTACTGTGCTGATTATCTAAATGGATGGCTGACTTTTTTATTTACAGAGATAGTACATAAGATCAGGCAAGGGTTGAGATGAGCTGTGTTTTTATTTTATGATAGTAGATAACAAACCCTCTTCTCTTTCTTTTTTTAGTCTAAAAGGAACATAAATGGGGCAGTGTTAAGGTCCTAAAAGTGTGTTTTTACTTTTCATGACTAGTTCTTTCAAACTTTTTAAGTAAAAGAAGTGAACAGGTGCATTGGCTTAAAATGGCAGAGCTGTAACAATGAAGAGATTCACTCTGTTTACCCAACTTCTGATGGTGGTATGATCACTGCTTGGATATTTCCTCCCCTGAGGATCTGATAGATTGAATTTGATATGAGGGAGTAAGAAAAAACTGAGAAAACTGAAATTTGTAAGTTAGTAATCCGGTGTTTTGTGACCTACAGTATTTGAGTGTTAGCAGTCGCTTTGTCATGCTAGCACTGCAGCAATAACTGCTTTGATCACTCACTGTTAAAATAGTGTTCTGACATTTTGGGAAATATGTTACTTTGCTGTCTTACAAAGAGTCAGATGAAAATATCAATATCTGTTTAATCTCTGTGCATCAAGCATAGAGGTCCGTGCTGTGTTTAGCCTAGCTTAGTGCAAAAGCTAGCTCAAAGGGACATTCTGACGCACAGATTCATACTATCCACATTTAAATTATCAAATTTAAACCATATTTTCTTTAGGCAAAGTTCTTGTAAGTCTGCTTGTGTTTTGATAACATTTAATATTTGAGAAGATGCCATCTTATGTACATTTAAAAAAAACTGATGAAACACTGATGAGGGGTACTGTAATAGCTCACATGATAAATTCAGTATAATGTGCTTCTTCACTTCATCAACACAGCAACAGTCCCATCATACTTAACACTCTGCACTGTGAAACCTAAGAGCCAGGAGTGCTGTGTTTCACTGATGATAACTTAAAGCCCCAGAGCCTTGGTTTCAAATTCTCTACAACACTAAATAGTCATGATTAAATAAGCAAAAAAACAAATCATGTGTAGTTATTATTTCTTAGAGTTTAAAAGTCAAGAGCTCAGCTAATCTGCTTCTTCAGTACTGTGTGGGTGGGGTTTGATCAGGTTTCATTAACTGAAGTTGCTGAATAAAGTGCAACAACTTTTGCAGAAAATTGTGTCTTCATGTAAGACGCCATCACTCATATGAAGAAGCTCATTGAGAAAATAGGTTTTCAGGGCCTTTAACAATAATTGAAAAAAAGCAAAATGAAAGGAACTGGAAATAATAAGTGAATGAGGACAGTATTTCTATTAGAGGAGAGAAACTGAGAGCAGCAGAGTGCTGAGTATGACATGTCTCTGTTGTTGTGGAAATGTACATGAAACTCAATTAATCAAGACAACCTGTAAACCAGAGGAACTGTTCAGTGAGCATTAATAGCAAAAAAGTACCAAAAGCAAATTAGAACAGGAACAGATCAGGCAACAGGAAGTCTTTTGACTAAAATATGATTACATGTATTTATGAAACAGCAGACATGTCTCTAATATAAGCCTGTTACAAATAAAGGCCTGCTTCTCTCTGAGGTGGAGATAAATAAGTAATTAAAATCTATGGTATATTCTTAAGATTCTTTCTTCCTTTATTTTACTACTACTACATTTTTTTTTCTATTTTTACTGATCAACTGCTGGTCTTAATTTTTTTAAATTATTATTTCTACCTTCTTAATGGTTTTTAACTCACATGTATTATTCATGTGGTTGTTTTAATTGTGTTTATTTATATCTAATGTTGTATCTTGTACACTATACACATAGTTTTTGTGGCTGCAACTTCTATGGTAGCTCATGCTCTGTGTGAAGCTAATTGTGCTTCCGCCTGGAATGAAATGTGCTATATACATTAAGTTTTGCTTGCTTGCTTATTAACTCAAATGTTTTAGAGGAGAAATGGAGTATTCTCTGGACACTAAACTTAAATTTTGTCTAAACAGTATTTCTTTTTTGCCCATAGTTTGTATTAATGCGTAAATCATTTCCTAAAGGTTTGTCTCTGTATGTTTGGATACTGCATTTTCTGAATAATTAAAAAACTGCCTCTTATTCTTTTATTGCTCTCTCTTTAAGTGATAAACATTAACTACTGTACAACACTGGGATTGGAATTTAAAGGATGATTCTGTCAAAAATACCTGTATTTGGATCCACAGAGAAGTACGGGTGTCCCTGGCTGATGCTGTAGACCAGTTTGGCACTGTTTCCATACATGCTGTCATCAGCGTCTGTAGCTGTCACCTGGATGACTGATGTACCTGAGAAACACACATTTACATGACTATCACTGACAAGGACAAATTAAACCTTGTGTCACAATAAGAAAATGAAAGAGAATTATGCATAAGACAAAAATCAAAACAAAGAAGTCCAGTAAAAGTTGTCCTTACCGATATCAGACCTCTCAGGTACACTGCCGGTGTAAACTTCTTTGCTGAACTGAGGCTCGTTATCGTTGATGTCGTGGAGTTTGACTGTGAACTCGGTCTCTGGCTCCAGCTTTTGACCTGTCCGTTTGTTGACGACTGTGGCCCTGAGGATATAGAAAGCCTTCTCCTCACGATCCAGGCGGCGAGTGGCGTGCAGGTCACCGTTATTCTCGTCAAGGACAAAGATGGTGCCGGCCCCCTCACCAGAGAGAACGTACTTGACTAAGCCATTGCCATGGTCCTGGTCTGACTGGAGCTGCAGATGAACACACATGTTGAAAGTTAGAACAGACTTCAGTATTTCAGAGATTCAACATACCATAACATTGTAAGATACAAAGACTTCAGTACTTTAATCTCTAAACCTTTAAATATATATTCTCTTGCACATTTTTTTTCTTTCAGTAAATATAAACTCCCTTTAAAGGTATTCACAAAGCCTGATGTCCATGTCAATGCCCAGTGATTTGATGATTACGTTAGGTTACACCCACAGCCATTGTATTATGGATGTGAGGCCAATTTTCAATGTTCCCTGTATTAACAGAACAAAAAATAATTTATATTCTCTCATTAATGGCTAGACAAAAAGATTTTTCACTCCCATTTGTTTCCATTGTTCCTGCAACACCAAATAATCATTCTGAATGCTGCAGAGATGTAGTATAATATTCTTTATTTATTCATAATTAACTGTGCCTATTAATTTATTTTCCATGTCTATGGGTAATTTTCTTTTTCCAACCACTGTTGGTTGTTGGCTATGCTTGGTCAAACACTTAAAATAACCTTTGTTGTATTTTCCTGACAAGAACCTCTGGTGGCCATGTGAATTATGACTGTGAGTCTATCAGACAACTAATTCGGAAATAGAATGACGTCATAGACCTGCAAAACATCTAAGGGAGGAGGTTAGGGTGGAAGGTTCGGTCAACAAAGCATGTTCTTTGTTTCCTGTGACAGTCAGTGTTGGTTTATTTTAACCATTACCATGATTTTTTCGTAACTTTAAAGTATATTGTGTCTGGTGGTATTCTATTTTTTTCTTGTTGTTAACAAATCCCATGTGCAGACACAAACCAAGAATAAATGAAGCTACTAACAAGTATTGTGTGTGTATCCAAAGCGTGATATATCTTGTTCCTCTGTGCTACAGAGCTCTGTTGTTGTCCAAAAACTATTAAGAACATGTCAATGAGCCACATTGTTACACTGGGTGTAACAATGAACAAACACACTGTGGTTTATTTTGACTCAATCCCACACACACCATCCTGCTGCCAAAAATACTCACTAGAGCACCAAATGTAGATTCATCTGCTGCTGAAAACAGTCCCCAGCACTATTTCTTCCTGTTTGAGTAATGCTTGCTAAAAACTACAATGACCAGATGTTTTAGGAGACAATTTTAACGATATTATGTTGACAATAATAGGATTGTGTCTAAATTGGTGGCAGATCAGAAAACATCTGGACCTCTGGACATGTACACTGACCAAACAGATATTTTTACTTGTTCAGTTTGTTGAGTTCAAACTATCAAATACGCAGTCCTTCTATCTATCTATAGATACTGCTCAGTGTTGGTAGATGGATAGACAGAGAAGAGGATGGACAGGCTAGTGGATGATAGTGACAGGTTTATATAAGACAAAAGCAAAGAAGAGCAAAGACAGAAACAAAAGAAAGACCAAGAGTCACATACAGATTGAGAAACAAAACAAGAATCTTCTGAAGGCAAAAAAAACACGGTTGAAAATGAAGAGAGTGCAGCAGAAAGCCAGAGTTTGTGTTGCGCCTGAAGGAGTAAACATCTATCGGATCTGCTGTGAGATCTGCTGTTTATACTCTGATACCTGCAGCAAAAACCCGGCTCGCTTGCTCTCGCCTCTTGTCTTTGTCTGTATATCTTGACCTCAAGTGGCTCGCTGTTCACCTTTCATCCCTTCATCCCTGCTTTACTCCTTCAGGCCAGGTGTTAAGGTGAAGTCTTTGATTATACGTGTGTGTGAGTGAGAGCTATTATAGCTGCTACCCTTTCCTTTCCCGCTACCTGTGGAAAGTGTGACCTACTGGCTCTGGATAGATTTATATAAGAGTCTAATATTATTATTTTCTAAAACAACTGATCCAAACCTTATTCATAAAGTGTTGTCTACCTGTTATATGGCGGATTAGATAAGAATCTGATGATGTACTAAGTACTTCTTTTGAGGAGCCCTAATGTGATATTTTGGTTAAATTCCATACCAACCTGTTTTAGGAGCATATTTTCATAAATCATGGTTCAGATGGGAACTGTATAACCAACAGATTTTTGGTGATTTCAAGACGAAGTGGTGTATGAAGTACAGTATACTGTGAAACTGTTAGCTGCACTCTTTATAGACTGTTGCTTTCTGGCATATTTGGACAGTCCTTCCTACTGTAGTTGGGTGTAGGCAAAACCCCATCAGTGTCTAATATACTGCATGTAACCCTTACTCAAACAGTCAGGTCCAGCTTTCCTGCTACCCTGGTGTGTGCTCATGTTGTTTAGTATATATCATTTCAAAGACAGAACGGAAAACTTTGGCAAACTATGGTCAAAAATTTGAATGCATAGCTCAAAGAAGAAAGGAACTAAATCAAAATTTTTCAGGGACTTATGTTGGTAAAATATTTTTACACACAACATTGAACAGCTAGCTAAATTAATAAAATATAAAGGGGATTTAGACTCATGACCTGAGCATATCTACTATCTTGATTACAGCCTTGTGGCTACATTATTTGGTTGCAACTGGTCCATCAATCGTCTTTAATCCTTCTATCAGCAACTCTGAGATCCGTCACTACATCTACACTAGTCAGGGAGAGCCTTCATGGCCAGCCCATGGTTGGCAAGCTAGCTAAACTAAGTCCACACCGATTTCTGTACTAAAAACAGAGATGAATATGAATGATGTGGGTTTCATGACAAACCATCTCATATCTCATATGGGAGTGCTGGTTTCTACAACAATATTAGTGAAGTTAGAGAGACTCATCTCTTCTACCAAACCTCAGTGACAGACAGCCTGCAGCATCTTTTGGGTGACACACTACTGCTCCACAGTGCTGTAGGTGTAAAGAGACCTGGCAAATACTGAAACACTTCAACATTTTGCAGTAGTTGTATGTGGAATAGGATTACAGACCTATCTCAGGATCATCATCCAACACACTGTGATGATGTGTGTTGAACACAGTGGGAACAGTAGATGCATGTTTCATTCATTCAGTGACTTTACATGTTAAAGAATGTGTAGTTTGTTATGTGGGACTTGCACTGCTCTGCACTGCGCTACAGCATTGGGTTGCTATCATAACCAACAACTCAATGACTAGGTCAGTTTCTGAGATTTCTGGCCTTTAAAACTCACTTTCCTGCCCATACCAATGAACCTTGATGGGAAACAAGAGTGCTGACTCATAGCTTCTTCTTCTTCCTCTTCAAAAAAATTTAAATCTGCAGACCTGTCCTGTTGGAGTTTTGCTGGGTTGTCAATGAGAGGATTTTCCTTTCAACTTAATATCTCTATCCCCACAGAAGTCCTACTCCTCTGAAGCAAAAAAGCCAAGTCCAAGGTCTGCCTAAGATATTGATATTATTACAATGCAGGAACCCTCTGAAATAAATGTAGCTAAATTCAGTTCTGCTCAGGACTGTCTGTTCCACATACTTAATATGTGATCTGACCAAACGCCCTCAAAATTTTGCCCCTCTTCACCTCTCTGAGAATTGATTTTAGCTGTTTTTGTCTGGATGTCTGGCCTCACCGTTCCTCCTCTTTGGTGGACATTGATTTCAGTTGGCTTATGCCTATGTGCCAAACAGATGGGTGACAAATGAAAAGAAAACCAAACATGAAGTGTAAAGTGTTGGACCAACACAAGTTGCCAGAACAGTTTAAATGCTCCTTGGCAAGGATTCTACATAGCCCTGCTCCTCTGAAACACTGCCCACATCTGAGTTTTCAGTGATTCAAACTGGTTTGGTGCTGTGCTCATTGACAACTCTTTTCTTGGTTGGAAAAAAAGAGAGCACTGGTAATAGATTTACAATGTAATCTTCTTGTGCTAGAGCCATATAGCAAGTGATAGAAAAAAGCTCAAGAATATAGCAACAAGCATTGATGAGACAGATGCAGACTTACAGTTTGTTGTAGGTCAACTTACAGAAATAACAACTTAAATCTGCGGATTTCTTCAATCAATTTTAAAAACGTTAAAAACTAATACTACTCTAGCTTTCTTGTCAAGTAAAAATTATGTCCATGTGATGGATATGTCACTCGCTAGAGAGTTGGCCACAGAAATCAGCTAACATGTTGCCAGACTGAACTGAAAACAATTCAGTGATTATCAGGCTAGATTCTCCAGTTGTGTTGAGATGTGATGATTGTAAAGGCTGTATAATTCACATCCTTTTCATACTCAAAACCATTCAGTGTTCTGTATCGAAGCATCTGTCTTCAATGTCTTTCTATACTCATTTAGTCAGGTTTTCCCTTTTTAGGCAAGACTATGTAACTTTTGTAAAAAGTTCAATGCCCTCTTCACGTCTACCCAGTCTACTCACATTAAAGGGGCACTCCAAAGATTTAGTACTGCACTTCAAGTTGGTCCATAAGGTTTGGAGACTTGCGAGACAGGTCAAAATTGAAGCTCCTAAAACACTATTACTACACTTACCATAATGCAACACAATTGTGTCTTTTTGTTAGACCCTACATCTTACTAAATGATGACCCCAGTTTCTAAATGTGTAATCTCCAAGCCCAGAACAACTTACTTTAACAGAGTAGTATTAAGTAGCACTCCCCAAGACAAGAAAGCTTACTTTGATGTGTAAAACTGGTGTAGTGCCCCTGTGAATGAGGAGGGATGGTATGACGAAAAAATTACTACAAAGCCGTAGAGGCTAAAAAAACATCTTCTCAAGCGAGAAAAATCCTATGAGAATGCAGTATTATAATTGTGTAAAACAAATACTGAAACGATGCCCAAAACTGAATTAAAATGATTCCTCCAGTGGAAAATAATTATTTTAATAAAAATATCTGGTGATAGATGATTCTAGGAACAACTAAACCACTCTAAACAAAATTTTGCACAACTCTGATGAGACTGAGGGGATAATTAGACTCTTCCACACTTGCACCACTTTTCAAAGACAGCAAAAAGCTATTTTTTCCTCAGGGTCTTCCTGGCTCACTGCTGATAACCCCCCACTTAACCATACGCACACATACAATGCAACACAGCAAATCAGCAATGTGGAGGGATGGGTCACACTTCATCTGCCTGGTTCTGCTGTATGCACAGGAAGAACTCTGTCACTGAGGCCACACAGCAACAGCATCTGTTTAACTTGGGATTTTTCAGTCCGCCTGTGTCACCGACTCAATGTAACATGTAAATCTTCTTCTGTGTCTTCAGAAACCAGTAGTGTGCCATGAAAACATGTTGAGTTACAATATTTCACAATGTCCATTATTCCCAGCTCTTCCTCCCCTGTTGCAGCTTTTCTCGCTCCACCTCTGACGGGGATTATTTTGGAAAATTCTGCAGTTATTTTTTCCTGAGCCAGTGAGCCAAAGGAGTTGTTGAAGAGATTGTTGAAAAGATGCAGTGATAATGCAGCACAAATGCAGGGTGAGTGTTACATGAGGACTGCATGAAAATTCAACACTACCAAGCGTAAAGATAAAGGTGATAATGTCATTGATCTCTTCTCAAAGTACATGAAGTACAGACAACAACTGAGCAAATTCCATTCTCTGATGAAGACCATGTGATATGGTTGAAAGTTCAGTAAAAAGCTTATATATTACCAGGTCAAAAAAGTGAAGCCAATGCAGAAGTGCCTTCAAAAAAAAAGACAATAAAGCAGGGTATGCTTTAGAGCGTGGCTACCTTGTGATTGACAAGTTGTTACCACAGCGACAACGTTGGTTATGTAACGTAACCATGGCGTAACCCCAGATTCACAGAGTATAGGCATAGCTGCTGCTATTTCACAGTGTGTTTTCAGTTCAGGAAAGTTAGTTGTAACATTTTGGCTGCCTACAAAAGCCTTGTTCAGTGTTTGGTTGTACTAAAAGGCAATGTTTCTCAACCTTTTTTGGGCCAGCTTCTCCTATCTATTAACCAGGTCCCTACTACCCCCCATCAATTAAAATGTAAGCTAATTGTCTCCACTGAATATTAATGTTGATTATAATTCTGTGTTATATCATTTAAAAAAAACATGTCATTGGATGCCAAATAACAGGTTTGTTTAAATGGACAGTTCGAATATCATTATCATTAGTTTCCCAGGGAGCAAAAAAGCCAAACTTTAATTAGATCTCATTATTGATCACAAACAGCAACCAATCAGAAAGTGGTAATTTGGTGCCAGTGCCAAACAAGAAGCGTTCTTATTAATTGTTCCAACAGAAAACAAGAGCAGCCTACCAAGAAAAAAAGTCTATAGGAGCAAAAAAGGCTACTGGAAAAAAGCAGAAGGATATGTATCCATAGATAAGGTTTTCAATAGAGTACTGACAGCATTTTTTCTTGTTTTGCGCCATTTTGTTGATATGATATTATTGTTTTATGATGCTATCCAGTTGATTAAATAGATCTGCAGCAGTGTGGCAGAGAGCGAGTTTTGGTTGGGAGGTTTGGGGGTCCTCCCTGAAGAAAATTTGATGTTATTTGACAAAAAATGATGCATTTTCACATAATTTTGGACTATTATCATTACAATATTTATTTAAAAAACACACTGTGTGCCAAAAGAAATAATAATCACAAAACATTTGTAAAACAGGCTCACAGTGAATGGATTTGAACTGTTATTTTCTCATCCCCCCACGGTGTTTCCCAGAGGATTTTCTGAGACTGTGGTGGACTCTCAGACTCTCTGGGGGGGTTTGAGTTTGGGATTGTTTTGTGAAACCTCTATGATATTCTAACGTACCAAGTCTTGTCAAATAACTTTTGAGCACTACACAGCACAGATATTCTGATTATGCATCAACTCATGGCCACAAAACAACCACTCCCTCCCTTCCAAAGCCTGTATGACACAACAATAAACATCTTTTACATTCATACTTATCATCCATCTATCCATCCATCCATCCATCTGTCCAGTGTCCAGCACTGAGTAAACTATAGTAAATGTTGTTGTTGTTCTATTTGAATGGAAACTCAGCTTATGCCTTCACTTTTCCTCCTGGAGTCGACCTGCTGTCTTTCACCTTTTACTCTCTGCTTCTCAGTATACTCACCTCACCTTTTTGTCTTCTTAAAGCTGACTTTTTGTCCAATTGTTTCTTGTTGTTGTTTTGTTTATCTTTTCTATTTTGCTTCCAAAAACATATTTTCTCTGCATTTTCTTAGCATTATAAGATGTACCTCTCCTTTGTTTCTTCCCTTCTTTCCTCATCTGCTTGTTTCTTCCCTTCCCCCTCACTCTGTGCATCCATTTCTCTCTCCCTCTCTCCTTTTGATCCTTACTGCCTTTTCTCTCCAGCGGTGTTCAGTCTGATTTGATCTGTCAGTCTGCAGGGCTGCAACACCTCCATGCTTTCACCTAACACGAGCTGACGAAGCCTGCAGACATTTCACCACAGCACATTTCCAGAGCAGAGTATGCTTTTTGGAGTCCTTATATGTCCCAGATCACTGTCTTCACTACCATACCTCCACCATACTGCTGTCTCTTAGAGTTTTGTATAATCACCTCCATGCTGACAATGCTCATGTGGATAAAACATCCTCAACCTTTTCATTAGATACCAAAGAAAGACTTTCCTGCTCCTTGCTACTGCAAACCTTTAATAAAAAATCTCTGCACCAGTTACTGCAGTGGTAATATTCAGAGATCCAGGAATGCATTTTGACTAAACTGTAGAGAAAAAAATGCTATTTATTAACAATGAATGATCCTACATTCCTGCAGTCACAGTCCCATGTTGAGCATTTTTAACCAAACCCTTTTGGAGAATATTTTTGCAGGTAATTCTTCTTAGGAATTGGATGATAACAGACATATAGCGTATCATTTTACACTCATTACTGGCATTTGAACAATAGCTGTAAAACAAACACAAGGGTAAGTGCATTCTTTGTCACAAACATTGGACTGGACACAGTATCATGTCTGTAAAAACACATTATAAATCATGCATGAGATGTCTATTCTTCTATCCGGGAGTTAGAAATGTTTCACTATCTGCCAGAGGGCTGTAGGATGTCTACTTGACTTTGGGGATGATAAAGACAAAAGTGATGTCAGTGAACAAAAGATTTTAAGAATTTGTCCACAAAACACTAAACGCTGTATGACATGTTAGGAAAAATGGGATAGATAGTGTATGGTTATTTTCCTTTCTGTTTTTTTGTATTAGAGAAAGAATAAACTCTGCAAAAGTTGACTGTGGAAGAGAAAGTTGAGATGGAGCTAATGAAGCAAACTCTGTGATATTTGCAGGGGTGTAGCTTTTGTTTTAGCAGTGCTGGGGGCCACAATACATATATACAGTATATATATACAGAATATACAGTATATACAGTAGCAGTCAAACGACACCTTCCCATTCAATTGTATGAGAAAGTTTGTCTATACATATCACACACACACACACACACACACACACACACACACACACACACACACACACACACACATTATTCTATCTGCTATTCCACAGCAGACAGGTTTGTTATCGGAAAAGCACAGGTGGGACTGATAACATTAACGATGGCTCAGTTCCATTCAAGTGTCCAAGGAAGCCATAGTAGTGAACCACTACAGGGTCATGAATTTGTAAAAACTAATTGGGATCAGCCATCATTAATATAATTAATTGCACTGTGCTTTTCCTGCTTTTGCATGTCAGAATGTCTGCTGTGAAAAAAGGTCTGTTTCTGTCTCTTTACTACATGACCAATTATCACCATCTCTATGAATTATGCATCCACAATGACTCTGGCTATGCTTGACTATGCTTCCCAGATTTTATTTCTTTACGCATTTAAGCAAGTGGCACTCAATTTGGGATGTCCAGGATTACACTCTAGCACAACACACTGGCACCAGTAAACTTGGTGTTTGGTTATTTAGCTATTCTCAAAACTCTGAATACTGAGGTTTGGGTCAGTGTACGACGTACTTGTTTGATTAACTTATTTGTTATCTGTTGTTTTTATTCTCACATGGAAAAGGATGATGTAAATCCGAGTGCATCCAAAAGGAAATGCTTACTGTGCGGCTGTGTAACTTTATATTAATAAATCAGATCAGGATTGGATAAATATTCTAGATCAGAAGACTCAGCACATCATGGTATCAGGAGTAAAAACCTGGTATTAATGTTTGTCTGACCATATTGCCAAACACATGCCCGTCCCTGCTAATCTGTCTCTGAACCATACTGTTATCACTAAAGCATATATGAAGCACCCAGCGGGTCCCCTGCTGTGAAGACAACACCCCAGCAGGGAGGAAAAGTCTGCTGACACTGTCTTGCTTCTCACTATGTTTACCTCAATGATGGCAAATTCTTGTTTGCTTCACAGCTTACTTTGTTTTTCTGCTGTCAGACAGCAGGCCTCATACAGAGCAGCACAATACCTCCAGGCATCTGGCTACTGATCAAACAGCACAGCTCCAACTATCATCACACTGCACTGTGTATTAACTTCACTAATAGGCCTTAGAGTGAGAATCTCCTCTAGTTATTAAACAGAGCAGCCAGTTAGATTGAAAATCCCTGCATAACCCTGCTATCTCTGCACAAGGTAAGTGGACATTAAACACCTTATTATGTGTGCAATAATACATCAGCAAACAGCATGTTTCATGTACAGCTCCACTGAGGGTCTGATTTATGAATGAATGGATGAAACCTTTTTTGCCCTTTGAGAGTTTGTCTCACGTAAGACAGTCATTTTATAACTATGTTTGTTTCTTCATACATTTAGTATGAGGCACATTGAGTTCATTGTATTCACTTGTGTATGCTGATGGATCCAAGTCATTCATTTGTAACAGCTATTAATTAACATAACGACACTGCCTCAGCAAAGCAGAACACCCACATTTATAATCTTCCCAGCAAAAAATTGTCAGTGAGAAAACTAGTTGAGACATCCTATTTTACAGCTACAGCAGTGGTATAAATCAGTTACAGGTTATAAATGAGGTTGAACATGCAAAGAGTATGTTCTTTAAAACAGCATAAAGCCTACTTATGTGCTCTTTAATTTGTCATCTTATGATTGAAAGCTCCAGAACAGAGATTGTTTTGTTAACCACATATGTGTAGCTTCAGGTTTTTGGAAAGGTGGCCTTGTAAGACCCAGCTTAAAATTTGAACCCTGCGTATGATAATATAACTTCACAAAACTTTGATTATTCTGCACTACCAATTTTATTTAGTAATTTTTTGGCTCTTTTAGTCAATATGAAGAAAATGGCCTCAGGCACAGACACTGGAGCTTTTGTGTTCTCACACACTCACATTCTTTGGCCATTTTCCACTGCAGGAATTCACTGAAACATAATGTAGTGTGTAGCTATTGTCACAGTTTCTACTTTTGTTTCCACTGTTCTCCACCTGCTTTGGAGATATTTGGACCCTGCTGAAGAGAGGTGATACTACACCTTCTAGGTACTTTCAGGGGTTGCTGGAAATGTTGTTGACTGTAAACACCACAGTAACCACTATTTCACTACTGCATCTTTACAACTAATCCTCCATAAAATGCTTGTTGGACAAATTAAGATGATATCAAGGCCCTAATTCAATTGAATTGAATAGAGATGGTTATCAGAGGGGGCTTGAATCAGCAGTTATAAAACAAACTGAAAAGCTACAGATGTTTTGGTCCACTGACCTGCTTGTATTGAGCCCAGCAGTGTCCTGGATTCTCCTGCAGGTGTATAAACTTGTATCTCATGTTCACAAAAATGTGAAAGAACATCATCTTAAATCTTGCATTACTGTCTGTCCCACAACTGCTTATTTCAACAGTGTATCAAACAGTGAATAAAACTGACATATTCAGTCCTGCTTTTGCCTTTTTTTAATGACATACTGTTTATCCAGAACATCTTGGTTTGTAAAAATCAGTGGAAATGCACCGAAGAACCTTGCGCCAAAGCCTCACAATGTTCTTAAAGGTTGATTAGAGTTATGTGAAACCTCAGGTTAGTGCTTATTATATTCCTGCAGTGAAAAGTTGCTATTTTTGTGAATGTTTCAGTCTTACATATACTGACAAGTACATAACACAAGAACTGGGATATAACAGGGTATAAAGGAGCAGCAGTTGCATAAAGTTGCAATGGAACACACTGAGACACAAACCAGAGAATATTATGGAAAAGGTGGATTGATATGTATTGATATGTAAATGCAACATATAACAGGCTGTATATAACAATGAGATGATTATGAAAAAAGAGCACATGTAAGAGATAAACAGGATGGTATCAGCATCAACACATCCACCACAGCAGTCACTACATACGTACAGATGTCTTTTAGCATGCGAGAGGAGAAAACTCTACACTCTTCATATATTCGCTTCACTTTGCACATTCTGTCTTCATGCCTATCTTGCAATTTCCTTGCTGACAGCCCTTCTGCCTCTTTGTCCTGAATGTGTACTGCTCAATGCAGCCACTGGGCCACAAAACATCAACACAAGTCTTTACAGTTGCAAGTGCAAAAATATCACACTATAACAATTTTAGAGATTCCATTATTTCTGTTGTGAAAGCTTGCCATAGTGACAGACAGAGGAGCCAGAGCTGCGGCAGCGGTGCTTTCTCTACTCCACACTACAGAGCTCTGACTTTCTCTGCTCCACAGCAACCATAGATACCTTTTTTTCCAACATGGCCACAGGAGAAATTCACAACAAGCTAAATATCACACACACACATTTGACAAATTATGAATGTATAAAGCTAATATGGCTAACATGTTGTCATACAGTAAAAACAGCTGCCTGCTGTGGTTGAAAACGAGGCGAATGAAAGTGATGAGACTAAACCAGAAAAGTAAAGTTGTGGGCTTGTAAAACCAAAACAATGAGCTGAAAGATGCTAAAGTGCAGCTTTAAAGCTAGCCTACATAACCTTTGCTGAACATCGGCCACTGTGACTACAACTGATAGTTATAGGATAATGCTAATGCTAAATCATAGTGTACCAGTAGTGCAAGTCATAAAGTCAGCAATCTGACACAGTAATACCAGTTACACAGCAGTTTGCTAACATCAGCTATTGTTAGCCACCATCTGAAAACCGATCATACCAGACCAAGTGAGGATGTGTTTAATGGTTATGTATTTAACTTTCTGTTTGTAAGAGGAAGAGTCTTTACACTGTTTTTATGTAGCTGCACATGGAGGTCAAAAAGATAACAGTTAGCTTTTTGTGTGTAATGAAACTATTAAATGGTAGATGATCCCTGAATTATAGTGCACTTGTTAAGCAATGATCATTAACAGTAGTAATTCATTATGCTTGCAGCCACAGGAGTCATGGGTAAAATGGGTAAAGCGTGAACTTCAGCATAAATTCATATTAACAAAGCCAGCAATTTAGGAGAGAAGAACAAACATGACTGATAACCCTAATCAAGAACTTAATTACATTTCGTAACATATGGCACTACATTCTATGCAACAAAGAATTTGCAGGTACTGGCACAGCTCTTACCTTGCCAATATACTGGTAGTCGCTGCCTGTATACTCCTCCTGCAGGAAAAACTGGTTCCACATCCAGCCTCGTCTCACTCTCTTGAGCACCTTGTCTCCTCCGATTGCTGCTTCAGTTCCACCTCCACCTTCTGTCTTTGTCCTCTGTCCAGTCAGAGAAAATGCATCCAGGTACAGGCCAAGACAGAACCATACAAGGCCCGGTAAGATAGTCCTCATTTTTGCAGAGGCGTATAATGTACTGGTCACAAATGTTCTATCTTCCCAGTAGGATCTCTTTGAATTGGGAGATGGGTCGATCAGTCATAGTCCTTCAGGTTTTGACTGACTGGGGAAAGAAGCTGTAGAAGAGGCAGAGAAACAGGGATGAGTACGTGGCTCAGCTGAACATTGCAACACTTAAGTCAAGATTTAATAAGACTGCATTGTGAGGGCAGTTTGGTGATTTCTTGGAAACTGATCTGCTTGATGTAGGAGTGCAGAATTTTCATCTAATTGATGATTGCATGATTTACTAAACCTTTTGCATCTCCTGTCTGGTGCATTCTGTGAAGATTGTGTGTAACTTGATGAGGAGGCACCCAGCCTTGTGTGTGATTAGTGAAATGCGCCATTTTCCTTCATGCATATTAATTTAAAGGAGAAATGCACTAGTCACAGGAGATAAAAGTGTAACTGATACACACCACTTTCACCAATCAAAAAACTTCAAATTTAAGTCACCTCAACTTGACATAGTATTTCATGGTTTGCACTATCAGTATATTAAAAATGCTAAGCATGCAGTGACAGTGGAACTGTACTTGTGTACGTCATGTTAGCATACATAAACTAATTCAAGGTCTCTCCACACTAATTCTGTGGAACAATGTTAAGTATAAGACGTTGTACAAAGGCATTTGCATCTACATATAAATGCATCTGTATCTACATAAACACATAACCATTTTTCCCCTGGCAACATTGAATATTCCCATTCATGATAAACAAAGATTTATTTTTGCCTAGCATAAAGAGAGCGGCATATAAATGCACTCAACGCTTCCACCGCCCAGCTGAACAGTCATTAGTAACACATGGAGAAAGATGTTTAACAAAAGCATCCTTTCCACCAGGATATGGAGCAGCCAGCCAGTGGGAAAAAGTAGCCAGCTAGGGGGGGGGGGGTCCGGGGGCATGAAAAATTATGGCTGTAAAAGCCCAAAGTTGGTGGCTTCTGGCACATTCTAATGCAACTACTCCATCATATACACTGATCTTAATTAACTCACTTTGTGTTTTATCCCACACAGTCTATAAATAGCTGTTAATATTTAAAACCAGACTGATCAGAACTTTAACAATTAAGAATCATTAAACCTCATTTATTATTTTTTATTTATTTATCGACACCTTCACTGTAAGGTTTATCAAGACATGCCACAATGATGGTTAATGTATTGTTTTACTATAAACATAAATGCACTCTTATTCAATGAAAGTAAACAAGGTTGTTTTAAGGGGGAACACGTTTGTAATCCCAATCTTATCTAGCCTATGTATTGGTTTTAAATTAAATTATTTATAAAAATACACCTATGCCAAAAATAACTCTAAAATCATGTGAATCTACTGAATCAACTCAACTTCTAGTCATCTTCATCTTCACTATCATCCTGAGTGTGAGGCACAGTCTACATTTTCCTCATATGACACAGGCCTGTTACTTTGACAATGTCGCCTGTTTTACTGTTTGTTTGCAATGCGTCTTAAGAGACGGCTCTGCTGCAAAAAGCGCCCATAAACATCTACGTGGCGTATATGGAAAATGCAGCGCTTTCATTGGACTTTTTAATACTTACTATACAATCATCAAGTTGCTGCTGTTTAATGAAGTAGCCTGTTTAATGAGGATGTCCGCTGTCTGTGCAATCAATGCAATTCTTAATGTGTTTTGTCATCAGTTATTTTGCTAATATTTGTCAAACACTGAAGGCGACTCTCTGCTCGGCAGGACGCAACCTCTCAGCTGAGAGCAAACACACACACACACACACATTCATATAGAGACTTGTAGGTACGTCTTTCTATCATCATGCTCGCATTGTTTTGAAGTGGAGGCTAATGGTCGTAAATGTAGGCGCATAGCTAATTGCAACTTAATCAAAACTATTTTATTAGAATCAAAAATGAATATAATAAACTAGCCGGCTGGGCTTAAATGAGTAGTTGGCTGTTTGGCTGTCAGCTGGCTCTTATGGAAAGCTCTGCAAAAGCAATAGAGTCAGGCTATCATTTTGTATTAACACAACAAAGGCAGGAATCCATTGAAAAGGCCACAGAGAGACTGTAATAACAGCAGAGACAGAGCATTACTGGAACCACTGACAAGGTTGAGGATATATGAAAAAAGTGGCATGTAATCTTGACTATCTGTGACTACTGAAGGCTAATGCTTGAAAAGGCCTTTTATCAAGATATGCGTTTACACAATGAGTGCAATGAATTATTCATGAATGTACTTTCACTGACTGGTGATGATGAAGGTAAAACCAAACACCTCCTTTTTTGCACAATCTGTATCTTCTGTGTCAGGATATAAAACTCTTTCTTTAAGCTTCTACTGTCTTTCACCTCAATTTTTCCTTAATAGCTGCAGTTTTATACCTTTCTCTTTAAAGCTGAACTAAATGACGTTTTCAGTAATAACAGTAGATCAAACAGCTATGTGTAATGTAAAAGGAGTCACTTGTAGTGAGAAACCCACATAATATCCCACATAATTCTTTAAATAATTAGCATGTTGTGTGGCACTATGAGCAAGCAAAGTTTTAAGTTGAGTTTTACCGACTTAATCATTTTAATTAGTTCAACCAGGCAGTAATGTTCAAACCACATTAACAGAACATTTCTCTCCTTTTCTGTCATCTTTCTCTCAATGATTAAGTGTTTAATCGCCACCTCAACATCATGACTGAGGTGGGTATAAATGTAAAACCATGAGAACCTTTAGAGAGCTTTACAGATTTCAAGTCTGCTCACGAGAAATAACATGTCATTACTGTTGTGAACTGGTTGTCTGCAGTCTATAGGTGTAGGAGGAGAAGAGAATCACACCTGTGGTATGTGAGGTACTGTATGTGTCCCTACAGGAACTAATATAAATGCAGCAACACAGATCCTTCACTACATACGCAGACTGAGCACATCTCCTTCCTCTCTCTCCTGCAGACATCATTTCAGGAAGACAAATTGCCTTGGCTTTAAATAAACATTTCCCTCAAAAATCAAGTTGACTACTAACTTAGTGCTTGTAGTATCTGGAAAAAAAAAAAAAAAACACGTCCCCAAAAACTGTCTTTGTGCACTTAAAAACTGCACTGGATCAATAAATCCATACACATTCACGTTGAAGGATCTGGAAGGAACGCTTACACAGCAATTACGACACTGAAAGGAAATGTGCTTTTATCTTCCCACACACAGCTCGGTCAGTGTCTTGCTGCAACAAGCAAAAATAGTGTTCTTTTTTATCTGAGGTACTTTCCATACAAATGTAACCCATTTCATTCCGTAGACATGGCATGGCAACATTTTGTTCACACAAGATCAATGTCAGATGTTTTTTTTGAAAGACTTCTAGGACAAAAAAGAGTCAGGATGTGCTTCTTTGAGGCTGCTCATCAAGGAAAAGCAGGCGTGATCGTGAAGAGACTGATTAAAATGACTCGGTGACTAATCAACAAATTACCCTCATTGTGCACTAGCCTTGCAGTGCTTGATTTGAAGGATAAACCACCTTATCAATTCACGTTTTCAGCACTAGGGTGCAGCCCTGACATATAACAGTGGTTCCTAACCATCAGCCATCACATCATGACTGTGGAGGTAGCTTCATTAGCTTTGGTGAAACAGCACAATTCCTTTACCACAATAAAACCAACTTATTCTAATCATTGAAAATGGACATTAAAACTATATGTCCTACATTGTAGAGAGACTAGGAGATCCTGACATAGTCAAAATCAAAGACCTATGACTGTCCTGAACAAAACAGCCATGACATTTAACACATGCGACACTAGAAATACACTTACTTCACGTTACTTTCATATTTCCCTGTTTAACCCTAACCCTAACCCTAAACTGATGAATCACAAAGCATCCTCACCCTTTCTCTACCTCGCTGTCTCCTTCTCTTCCTTGTCTCTTTGTCTCATGTTTCCTCTCCCTCTCTGTCCAAGTACTGCATTAGTCCCATTAAGTTCGTGCTTTATGAAAAGGGTTTAATTGAATCAGGTGAACAACACACAAGAGACTTATTGATTCTGGCTGGACGCCTTTACTCTGTTTTTAACGAGCCTTACAGCTCCATTATTGTGCAGTGAAAGTGGCTGGAGCCTTCCAGTTTTCCAGTTCAAAGGGATTTCCCCCCATCGCCTAGTTATTCTAGTGAGTATCTGAGTGTGTTTAAAGTCACCAAAATGCTTAAAGCACTGTTGTGCTAGCCTATGTCAAAGCCCTCAAGAAGCTATAACCAAAATCAGCCACCTATGACATACTTCTCTATTCAGTGCCTTGTGTACGAGGACAAGATGGAGGAGATCAGAAAGTCTCTTAACTTGATGTTGGAAGAGCTTAGTAAGATAGCTAACCAACAAGCAAAACTGCTTGGACTAATGTAGGAGGTCTGGAAGCTCAAGTCATCTACCAAAGAGGACAGAAAAACTGCAGATCTAGAGCAACATGTCGATCACCCGGAACAATATTCTTGCATGATTTGATTATAAGCAGACTTGAGACAAGACATCAAACATATGCCAGGGCTATAAGTGGGGAAAAAGGTGAAGACGCCCTACTGAGTGAATTAGCTTCTTTAGAAAAGCATGTACTTCAAATCTTTCAAAGCCAAAATGTGAATACAAACCCGTGCAATTTCAGCTTGCCATACATTTCCTAGGAAGGACAGTCTGATAATGGTAATGTGCTTTGTGAACACAAAAGCCAAAACTGTCATACAGAGGCAAGCCAGAAAGCTGCGGGGGACTGAGGTCTTTCTTTGCTCTCACAGTTCTCTAAAGTATTGGGAGAAAAAAAAAAAAAATATATATATATAATAAAATATATATATATATATATATATATATATATTTTATTAAAAAACTGGAGGATTTCATCACAAAACTTAATTTACTGGGTGAATAGCAATACAGGTTTAGAACTAACAGGACAACTTCATTTGCACTAATTCATAAATGAATGAGCTGAGAGAGTGACTGCAATGTTTAAATCTTAAGTGCTGGTGGAAGTCTTGTGCTGGATATGGGAGCAGCTAAATCAGAACATCGACTTTATCTTGTAACATACTTATTTCCCTAACTAAATGTGTGTGATTATCAGATTGGTTCCTAGATCAGAAACTTTCCAAAATACTCTTTTGTGTGTGCTCTTATCCAGAGTAGCTTCTGAACACTTTGAAAGGGTGTTGCTGTACAAACTCTTGACAGTTGTTTAAATCTACCAGCAGATGAACTTGAGCACCATCTGCTCAAAGGGCTTAACTCCACAAATGCAGCCATTGCATTAACTACACGTAAACAAAGCAGACTGATATTACAGTGATCCTTCACTGTAAGATTATAGAAGGAAAAGCTAAACGAAGAATGTGGCAAGAACTGATTAAACCATCTTTGTACCACACTTTTCATTCGTAGTGAATCTCTGCTACATGCTCCGTGAATAGAAGGGTTTTCAGGCCTTTTTAAAAAGAGTCTAGGGTCTGTGCTGCCCCCAGATAATTAGGGAGGCTGTTCCGCAAGCGTGATGCAGCAGAGTAGAGGGCTTGATCCCCATGGTGCAGAGCTTGGCGCTGGGAGCCTGTAGGAGCAGGCTGCTGGCAGATCTAAGGATGCGGGTGGAGGTTTTTGGTATGATCAGTTCCTGTAGGTAGGGAGGAGCATGTCCGTTGACGGATTTGTATGTGAGTAGTAGGATTTTGTAGTCAGTCGTGAAGGAGACAAGCAGCCAGTGCAATGAAAACAGAATTGGTATTATATGTTTGTGTCTCATCAGGATCCTGGCAGCGCTGTTCTGAATGTGCTGGAGCTTCTGGATCCCTGTAAAGAGCACCTTCTCCAACACCTTGGACAGTAAAGGGAGGTTGGAGATAGGTCTGTAGCTGGCAAGAACTTCTGGGTCCAGGGTGGGCCTCTTGAGGAGGGGGCGGATGACTGCGACCTTGAGGACAGATGGAACACTACTAGTTTGAAGGAAGAGGTTGACAGTTTGGTCAGGGGCATGAGAATGGGGATGTATGATTTGAGCGGAGTTGTGGGAATGGGGTCCAGGGCACAAGTACAGGGTTTCATCTTCCTGAGGATTTCCTCAATGTGACTCTGCCTGACGCCAGTAAAATGGAGTAGAGATGGCGAGCTCCCAGAAAGAGGGTCGATGACAGGAGGAGGCAGAGAGGAAGAGCTGGACATCAGAGAGCAGATGTTGTTTAGCAGCTAAAGAGCCAGATATTTCCCTCAGCAGTTGGTAGAGAGTAAAAACAGAGCTAAAACAGAGTGAATATTGGACTTGTGTTCACAACTTGTTTCTGCTGCCCCTAAGTGGCCAAAATCATTTATTGCAGGTTTAAATTAATTTATATTAAGTTCAGCTTCATTTCATCACATTGGAAATTGTGATCCACATTTTTACATTTTACAAACGATCAATAAAATGAGAAAATATCTGGCATTGATAATGAAAGAAATTGCTAGTAGAAACCCAACTTTTCATCAAAAATTGCTGTGTCATTTAAAGAATCCAGGAGCAAACAAATGTCTACATTGTAAATACTGGGATTGCAAAGATTTTGATCTAATATTGGAGTCCCAAGAAAAAAGATGTTGGGAAGAACCTGCGATTTAGGCCGTTATGTCACATGTCTGCAACTAAAGTTTACTCAGAAACTGATATTGTTGTATAGTTTAGGTGTCAGACTCCCTGCTGTTGCACTACACTGCACATCAGCAGTTAAGAGAGAAATCTTCCAAAACAACTACCATATTTTTTTTTCCAGCCACGGCAACCAAATGAGTGATGCATTATAATGTCCAGTCTGGTGTAGGAATGCATTGTGGAGAAAGAACTGTCAATCATAATTCTACAACCTACTTTAAATGACATAATGTGATATAATGAGGCTTCCAACTTCCAACACTCTTTAAAAAGAGCACAGAAATGAACTACTGAGACTGTTCAATTATTTTGAGACTCAAGCTGTGCAAGACATGCTGCCACCTCTCAACAGCTGCCAGATATCACTTGCAAGTTTCTATATGCTGGAGCCAACTCAATACAGATGAAACTTGGTGGCCTTTTCACACAAACACAAAATGCATTTAGGTGGCCTGTATGAGTTGGTGTGCCTAAAACAGTAGTGAGAGTGTTATTAAAGCAGTCTGGACTCATACAGCAGTCTTGCCCACTTTAGAACAGCAGCACAGGCCAACGTGATATTTCCTCTCCCACCTCCCCTCCTTTGTCTTTACAAACAGTGATAAATGTTCATGACCTTCAGGTGACAATCACGGTGCCTCTCTACCTTTGTCGCCTCCATCTCCCGCTTCTCCTGAAGCATGGCTCTGTGTGTGTGTGTGTGTGTGTGTGTGTGTGTGTGAGAGTGTGTGTGTTACCACCTTGCAGACAGCCACTGAGACCTCTGACAACTCCCAGAGGACCAATTAGAGGTGAAAAAAGGAGAATGTCAGCCACCGAGCAGCTTATGTGTGTGTGCGTGTTATGTGCGTGTGTGTGTGTGTGTGTGTGTGTGAGAGAGAGAGAGAGAGAGAGAGAAGCACAAACCCAGCCACCCCTTTCCATCAGAATAGACCAGCCATCTGAAGGCAGCCAACAGCATCCACACCGCCTATCCAGTTTTAACTCACACTCGCTGTCTCTCCCTCAGACACACACAAACAGTGAAACACACACACACACACACACACACACACATACATTCTCACAGAGCCGTCAGATAGTCCAGTCCCTGGTCCTTGGGAGTGTGAGTCTCATTATGAATAAACCATAGACGAGGTGCAGAAGTTGCACCTTGACTTTAGAGACTTGACTGCAAGTTTTTAAAGAGTAAACTTTTTCAGCAACTTTTTTTGTGATCCACATGACATTGCCATGAATCATTCTCTTTCATACGGAACAGATATTAGAAGTCAGTCAGTCAGACAGTCTGTTAGCCAGCCACGGTCAGTGTATGCATGTCTTCCTAATCCACCTACCAGTCACTCAGTCAGTCAGTCATTCTGTCAGTCGTCTCATTAGATATTCAGTCTGAGGAAACATGCAGAGCCCAGTCAGTAAGTAACCCAGTTTTTAGCTTAGGATGTAAACATCATAACTGGGTTAGAATTTGTTTGGGAAACCTAGATAACTCTCATTTAAAATAAGTCACAGTGGCATGGAAACAACTTCCTGTTCCAACATTTCATATCTGTATATTCAAACATTTTTATGTGAACTGAATATTACCAATACTGGTGAAATGACCATGTATAAAGTAACCAAACAGGGATGTCTGTTTTTGGTTTATCCAGCAAATTAAATATGTGATAAATCACAGTAATTCATCACATTGATCCAAAAATCATACAAAAATCTAATACTGCCAAAAAGAGGCCTGCTCAGTGACCTGCAGCATTGAACACAATGGCAGTATACCCAAATATGTTAAAGGCATAGCTACCTTAATATAAAAAGCATGATGAAAATCCTGTTGGTTGAGAAATGTATATCTTCTCACAGTACATATTAACATACATGTTAGAGACTTTGAAGTTGTATCACAAATTTTCCAGCTTCATCATTTGGTTTCATTGGCTGGAAAAAAAATGGGGTCCAAAAGTCTGCATAAGTTTTTTAGTAATATAAGTGCTAAAAGCTGGAGTAAGGTCAAAACAAATCAATTTGTTCACAGTCCTTTGATCGCTTCAAAGGCAAACAGTTTGTAGCTGCTCTGAATGGCCGCACTCAAAGACGAGGTAAAAAGCATGTTTCCTCAAAAGCGTTCGCAGTGTTGCACTTGCTTGCACAAAGGGACAGAAGTAGTTGTGTGAAGACTGAAAAAAAGAAGTTCAAATCTTCCTTAGTTGCTTGGAAGCAGCCCTCTCCAATTCTGTTGTCTTAGCAGTTTGGAGAGAGGGGGTATCCAACACTTCACAAGCACTCTGAAGCATACTGACACCTTAAGAGTCTACAGTCGATGCTAGATGAAGAGTCTAGAGACCACACACTTTATGGCAATCCATGCAATGATTCTCCAGATAGGCCATTTTATTTGGGACCAAAGGAAAAACCAAGCAACCAACTAACCAATCAATCAACACTGCTATCCCTGGAGCCATGATGCAAGTATGGCTAAAAAAGACTGACAGTATTTATTGAACTGTTTGCTTGAGTTCATCAACATGCACTCTAACATTTCTTATTCACTTTTCTTATTATTCTGTAATATTCCAGCACATTTCAACTGCATCTCAGACTCCCAGCAGAAGCAGACTTCTAACCTTTCTGAATTCTCTAAAAGGTATTCACTGTTCAAATCTGAGGCTTGTGGATTAAAAGTCGTGCAAGTCAGTGCTCGTTGCTCTTTCTTGGATTTCAAACAGACACAATATAGCTGCAGTTGTGACACTGAGGCTGTACTTTGCCAATCATCTTTTGACTGTACT
This sequence comes from Thunnus maccoyii, assembly GCF_910596095.1. Taxonomy (NCBI): domain Eukaryota; kingdom Metazoa; phylum Chordata; class Actinopteri; order Scombriformes; family Scombridae; genus Thunnus; species Thunnus maccoyii. Next base: position 3,016,815 of record NC_056544.1, on the reverse strand, counting down.
TTTACGTACTGGAGTAACCTTTTTTCGTTCTTGGATGGAGTTTCTGTTCCGTCTCAGTTTATCTTGATATACTGGTGGACACTTAAGGTCAGTCTGGCCTTGCTTTAGGTGAAAATCACTTGTTTGTGTGTGTGTTCAGCTAACCCTTGAGAACCTCTGTATCTAGCTGCAGTTTGGCTGGGCTTGATTTCAGCACTTCATGAGAACAATTTGTTCCCAAACTGTGTCTTAGCTCTTATGAAACTGTTATAAAAGTGGAAATATTTATAAAATATTTTATTTTATTTATACCTATAGTTTCAGTAATTTCCTAAAACAGCTGGTCAAAGCTAGTTTTTAGCAAATGTTACTAAAAAAGGAGGACATTTGTTGGGGACTACTTTCAGCTACAGATTAATACACAGTTGGTACACAACTGCTATGTTGCTAGTGTTACTGTTATTACTTCTATTTATGACACTTGTATGAAAGAACCGATTCAAATAATTGACTCAAATTATACAACTAAACTATACAATAAGAAAAGAATACGATATACTTTACTTTATTCTTTAAGCATAAGCTTTGATTAATGTAGGGCTGACCCCTAATAGTTCTTAGTCAACCAACTGTCTTAGTCGACCAACTTTTCATTGGTTAGTTAATCGCAGGGAAAAAAAACAACAGACTAATCACCTCCGCACAACCTTGTGGGAAGGTGTCACAATGCCTGATTTGATGTCATTGTGACAGCAGGCTTCAGGCTGCTGCTGCTCTGGATGACCAGCAGGTCCTCCTCTGTGTACAGCCGGGCTGCAGCGCACACAGACACGGGGATGAGCCAGAGGACGGCCGCTGCTTCAAACCAGAACTGTGGCAGCCTGTCTGCCATCCGGAGAGAGACACATCAAGAGGAGACTGTCAGAGAGCTTCCAAAAACAAGCACTGAGACCTGGAGAGACATAAGAGCAGCTGCTCGCTAACAGCTAACGTTACGTGTGTTTACAGCAGAGAGCAGCAGGGAGGACGGACGTCTAACTCTGAGGGAGACTGCCTTTTTGTCTTTTTGAGCTCCATATCATCTGCTTCAGTGGTATTTGGCAGCTTGACATATTCCATTACTGCAGTAGAGACGTTGGAAGATGCTTTGGACTCGTTTTCACGCTTCATTAATTTATTTCTTCCGTGGCAGAAAAACACATGACATGAGCCTTCAGAAACTCCTGCAGGTTAAACTAGACGAATGAAACACTTTTAGTGCTGACTGACTCTAACACACTCACTATAAACAGATTTTAAGACACTCGCTAGCCTAGCAACATTAATGCCACAAACAACCCATAATGCAACACTCTGTGTAGGAGTTGGTTTTACAATATATATTATAATATAATATATTATAAGACAACCCCGCTTTTTCATCATATTTCCAAGAAAAACTTATATTTGGACCAATACGGTAAACTTTTCAAATGCATTTATTCCTGTATCCTGTCTATTCTTTATAGCTTCTATAGTCTAAATGTCTATCTTTATTCCAGAGTTGTCATTAAAAGGCCAACTTTGCAGCAGGAATATTGGTCGGCATTTGGCATCATTCTTCATGTCAAGCTTGAGAGAATAACTGATGTCCCTTCACTTGAGCTGCTCATTTAGCGGTGAAGCAGAGATCAGCTTGACTCTGCAGTTGGCATGATGTGATTGCGTTACCACGGTAATCCGGTAACTGCGGCAGTTCTTTACATCACATTACTAAAGTTAACCACTCCTAGTCAGGCAAAAACGGAGAAATGCTGTTAACATGAAAATAATGATTGATTGTTATTGATCATTACTCTCACATGGACAAAACCACTTAACCACAATGAGGTATAGTCAAGAATATGCGTTAATATTACCCAACGTTTTAACAAAGCTGTTTGTGTTTACTAACTACTGATGGCCAGTTTAGTATAGCTTCTTATTTTCTTTTACAGCTAATCAGCAGGAGAACAGGAAAACAATGGGGGGGCAAGAGAAGACCAATGGCATGTCAGTATTTTCAGAGACACTGCACACACATGACTTGACTAGTCAATTTCATACACAGATTACTAAAGAGTTGTGGTTGATTCATTTTCAATGGTTACTAGGAAACGACAAATTTTTTACCAGTGTGGGCTGAAGTCAGTCCTACAAGGCTCAGCGAGAGTGTCTATAAATGCTGATGCTGATGAAATGAATGAGGTGCACACTGGCCCAGTCTCTGTTTTCTAAGGACAGCACCAGCTACCTCAGCTATTCAATATTCAATGTGTCCAGGTAGTTCGACAGCCCTTTGTTATAAAGCAGGGATCAATACTACTGACTTAAATATACACACATAGACACACACGCAGGAGCAGTGATCTTTGTGTATGACGGGCAGCTAGTGTGTAGCCAGTGTGTGGTCCGCAGGCCATCACATAGCATCCTGACTCTGCTCTCAACACTCCTGCTGTGATCAAGACTCTTATTATCATCACCAGGCTCTCTGATGCTTCCAAATACAGCAAAGAATACAAAATCAGCACATCAATTCTTTCTTTAAAAAAAAAAAAAAAATCCAAAAACAGGTTTATTAACCTGTGGAGGGGAATGCGAAAGCAAAGACCTACAATTCTCATGGGTCCACATTAGTTTGAGTCTCACAATGTTTTGTGAGAGAACAAAGGTTTCCAATTAAAATAACATGATGGGTCCAGAAAACTGACAGTAATATATTTTCCTAACTGAAACTGCACCTAACCTTAGTCTCAGATGTGGGCAGTGAAACCAACATCTGAGACTAATCTCAAACACTGATCTTAATTTAGGTTGCTTAAGTTGCATAACCCTCAATGAACCCTAAACCTATCTGTAGCTTTATTTGTTTTATTCACCAAACTCTAACCATTAGCACACAGTTTTATGTTACAAACAGAGAGAATGGCATGTCGAATTCCTGCTATCGTCACATAATTTGCAGTAAAGAAGATCATCTTCAACAACGTTTTCTAGATTTTAAAATGTATATCCACTTCCCAGACACTCTTGATTGGAAGGAAATGGGTCATTGCTTGTCTCTCAGTTCCTCTGTGACTAAATTAACATCACCTTAGAGTTCTCTAACCAGAATACAGAATATGAGTCCCATTTTGCTATCATTTAAAAGGCACAAGAAGCTACACGTTCGCACTGGTTTCATAGGAGTTATTCTTGCATGAGTTTTCAGAGTGTAGCTGTAAGCAAAGTAAAGCTGTCTGTCTCATTCTGATGCACCAAGTTGGACTGGACATTACTGTTGCCGATGGGGGAAAACATCCACTGCAACGGCTGTCGATTCTGGTAATTGCTGAGAACTCCAGTTGGAGTGCATTTTTCCACCATTGACCACAAGGGGCAGCTATGAGCTCATGGGTCTTTCTGAACTGCAGATGAAATATAATCACCTGATTTCAGTTCTAAAAGTCTTTAATCCATAAAGTCATTTATTCACTGTAGGACAGAGTGCACCAATGTGAACTGAATAAAAGTAAAATACTTTAGATACAGACGTGTAAACAGAAATGCATCTTAAAAAGATCACTGAGTATAACTATATAACATCAGAGTATAGAAAGAAGAAGCTCAGTGCTTCCTTACACTGCAAAGTCATTACCTACTTCCTACTAGTAATATCAAGAAGGTGTAGATGTTGTTTTTCACCTGAGGGAATTTTCTAGTAAAGCCTGCAGTTCTAATGCAGATTTGATGTAGCAGTAGACACACCTTAGAAATGGCCTCTGTTGCTTCCCCTATCTGGAAAAAAACTGAAATTACATAGAAAAGTTATAAACATTACATCAAATTACATTTTAAAATATGATATTAAATGTTAAAAAGTATCACATTAAACTGCTTTGATGTTGCATAGAGTAATAAGAAAGAAATATTTGTCTCATTCTTTATAAACTGAAAGTTCAGGCAGGTCATTATATCATTAAAGCACCAGTGCACACAGGGAGCCACATACAATTTTGATAAAATGGCATAATTTATGTCTTTGATATGGCTATAGTTATTACTCTTTTGCTCAGACTTCTTTCACCTTTACTTTATATATATATATTCATTTGAAATTATTTTGTACAAGGAGAAATCATTTCTCTGTGTTCAGAGGATGATTATACTGTGGTTTGAAAGTGACTCTCCTAAATACATGCTCACAACTCATTGCAGATGCAGATTATTACAAAGTACTTCCAATTTAAACAAACTGTCTTATGCATATGATATCTCCAAATATTGCACATCAGCACTGCAACCTCAAAATGTCTCAGTTTTTGGTAGCAACACAACATTCTCACTTGGCTTAGGGAGTCGCTGACTTGACTTTAAACACAGCCCTGAATCTCAAAGAATCTGTTGCTTGCAGACACATCTACAGAGGACTTGCTCTAAACACCATGTAGCGCCTGGACTCCTATACAGTATACTGTATATAGTAAGCCTGTGCTGAGCAAGTCACACTCACATCTAGCTTCATGTCCACAAGTCATGCAATAGTACTTGTGAACATATTCAAAGTCAAAGTATGAAAAATAACACAGGCTGCTCTGTATATGTGCAGCTGTATAACTGTGGACACTCTAAACTTGAATTTTTGGCCACCAAAAAGCACTGTGTTCACAAGTTATCTTGTCTGAAAATCAAACATGGAAAAGAAACAAGCAAAATGTAAAAAACTGGATTTTATTTAATTAAAAAGGAGAGCCTTCAAGGATTATTCCCAGGACACATGAACACACAGCAAAACAGCAACAAGTATCACCTGTGGAACAATGTGCAGCAAACTTTTTAAACCAAATACAAAGACAGAAGCTGTAAATGGATGGTGTTCTGGACAACTGGTACATTTACTTTTTCTACTACAAACCAAGTTTGATTTAATTTTATGCACATTTAATAAGGCTGAGTGGGCCTAGACACTTTTCAAACAGTAAAATGGTTATTTGTAAAGCCTTAACAGCCACTCCACAGACTGTCCGTCCATTTTAATGCTTTCACACCTTCCAAACAAAACCTTTTTCTCAAACTAGTTTTATAAACAGACAGGTGTTGTGCTATTTCCATTACACTGTAGGGGTATCCATTATACTTCTCAGGGGTTGGTGGAGATCAAACCACAGTCAAAATGAGGGTGAACATTGGACTTCCATTCATCAGGTGGACACATACATGACTAAGTGAATGTTAATGTTCCTCTCTGTCTGCTTAGTAAGGTGGTAATCTATCAAATGTTATGTTTACAGGTTGATCCGCTGCCTCCAATTGGCCGAAAAGGCTTTAATCTCAGTCAGATACTTCAATCTGGTAGCTTTGAATAGCTTTAACAAACAGCTCGTCCATTTAGCTCACGCTAGCTAAAACCACTGTTCATCCAACAAAACCACATCAGAATGAAGAGTTCAGGCCACGTTTTGAGGTCACTCAGTGTTTAAGGAAATCATTGACCTTGTTGATGGGGTTGCTCACAATGTGACAGCGGAGTTAGTGACTGGAATGAGTTGACTGGCACTGACACCTCATTTCCAGGCAGCCACTGCAATTGTTATTACAGCGTGTTTGAATGTGGTTTTATATTAGTGTCTCTACCTCAAGCACAGAGCTTAGTAACATTATTTTACATAAAAACCTGCAGACCTTTAGTCTTCCATGTCCAGCCTGTCCCCTCTGGTACAAATGTATTTCGTGTGTGGGGGCGGGGCTGTATATGCAAAAGCTCTCAACCGTGTGTGTCCTTACAGTGACCTACATATATGGTATTTAGTCAAGTAGTTTGGACAATGAGAGTTAATGCATATTAAGATCTGCACCACATGCAAACTAAACAACATCCAGGCTTTGATCTGAATTGGACGTAAACATACGATTTAAAGCTCTGAGCTCTTTCTGCATTATACTGGGGCCATTTACAAGCAGGCTTTTAGTGGTGTGTAACGGTTCACAGGAACTGACAAAGCACACAACAGGACATATACATCGTAGGTCATGTAATCCCTGCCCCCTATGCTTGACCCCAACACACACACATATACACACAAACACTCAGTGGGGCGACCCATTCCCAGCAATTACAAAGCCTCAACCAACCTAATCCACCATGCAACCTGAGCTGCTTTAATCTTAACAAAGGGGAGATAATAGATGTTGAAATGTGTGTGTGTGTGAGGGGGTGGGGGGGTGGGGTGGGGGGGGGTGGGCTGGAGGGGCGTTGACTTATCCTACTTTTGGGGACACGTTTCAGACTTGGAGATGGCTTGTCCAATTGGGGACCCAAATGATTTTTGGGTGAGTGGTTAAGGTCAGGGTTAGGGTAAGTCTCCAGGAAATGAATGTAAGAGTGTGCGTGAGAGATATGCATTTGGTTTCACTATCATTCAAAACCAAGTTTGAGTTTAACATCTTTAGAGAAAGTAAAGTGTGCTCGTTTAATCTCTTCTGTCTTTCTTTGGGTTGGGCAGGTCCTCACAAGAATATGTTTCAGTTTGTGTTTCAGTTCGTGTTTCAGTTTGTGTGAGCTCTGATGACTGTTGCCATGTACATCAACAACAATTAGTGATGGATAGTGTTGTCGGTACCAGATGGTACTTTAGGATTTACAGTGTTATGTAACCAGAGAGAGAGGGCTTGGGGTGGGGGGTCAGCAGGACTGAGGAAGATGAGAGACCTGACACAACATGAGCAGCTTTTATCACACACCAGCAGACCCAAAACACAGCGGGAGACAGTTTGAAATTTTATAAAATCATTGACCTGAAATCCTGCAAGGGAACGTCACAGTCTCTTCCTTTGGTGGTCCAACTTTCTCTGGACAGAGGGACAGAGGGACACTTTTATATTTTTCTAGGGCTGCAACTAATGATTATTTTCATCACAATTGATCTGTCAAATAAATCTATAAACTGCCACGAAATAGTGAAGAATGTCCATAATGTTTTCCCAAAGCAGGTGACCAGATGTGACCAGTCACAAAAAGTCACTAATAACTAAAAAGCCAGAATGTTTATCTAATTATTTTACTTTTTAAACATCTTCCTACATGATTATCTAAATGCTACTTCAAGGTTTTTTTCTACTTCTGGAGGAGAATAATTAAAAATCCTTTAATTCTATTTTTATATTTTAGTGTAAAACATCTGATTTGATGATACCAAGTCTAAGAAATACCAGAATCAGCCTCAAAAGACAGGAAAGACATGTGTAATTTTTAAAAATGTAATAGTGCAGACAAACAGAGAAAAGCAACAGATCCTCACGTTTTTAGAAGCCGGAACTATCAAATGTTTGTTATTTCTTCTTGATCAATGGCTTAAAGGATCAGTCAGAGTTAGATAGTGTTAGATTTCATTCACAAGTGGCAAACCAACAACTGAATTAAACTGGATAAAATACCTGAGTGAAAGACTCAAGGAGTGGCATTAAGTGGAGATTTACATGTAGATAATACTTGGAAATGTGTGTAGGCTAAAGAATCCTTAAAAGCTCAGTCATACCAGCATCATTAAGTATAAATTTATCATATATCTTTAATTATACCTATTAATTTAATTGAAGTGGGTGTGTTCATATAAGAAAAGTAAATTCTTACAGTACTTTCCTACAAAGGTAACTTAAGTGAACTTTAACTTGTCTTTGCAAACCGTCACAGGGATTCTCCTGATCACTGGGTTCCATATTTTCTACTTGCCATTCCTACAGTCTTTTTCAGTTATGTTTCTCATGCTGTGATTGTTGGCTGTGTTCACATAATTTTTATATAACCCCTACTCTGATGTATACCTTCTTTTCTTTGCCCTAATCCTACAGTAGTACCAGCTGCTACAACAATCTCTTTCAGGGATCATTAAAGACCCCAAATAAATAAAATTTTCATCCAGCTCAATGCTTCAGTTCATAAAACTTTACTCTCAACTGGGCATGTGGGGGCTCTGCTGGACACAATAACAGAACAAAAAGTCTTATCATGTGTTATACTAACATTTTCAACAAAGGTTTTTCTTAAGAAAGCAAATGGAGAAGTAACATTTACTTGTTAAGGTTGAAACAGGAAAACTCAACTCTGTTCTGGAAAAAGGCTTCAGTCTGACTTTGTCTGCCATTGTAAAAGCTGCTTTGTGTGTGACGGTGTTTACGGGGGTCTGTAGTGGTGCTCTGTTTGCAGTTCTGTCATTCACAAGGACATTTTATCATGAGAACCCCTGTTTTATGGCTGCCAGAGAGCTGAGAAACAGCAGGAACACACACAGACAGAGACAACGCTTTTGTCACTCGCCTTTGGAATGTAGAAGACCATTACTATGCAAATCAGCAAACATCTACCCTTGTAAACTAGTGTGTGTTTACATGAGTTTGTAAGGGGTAAGGACATGGTTAAAAGAGTGTAAAAACACACAAACAAGACAAAGCTCAGTTCATAAAAAGCTTCCTGTTGAAATGAACATCTCAGCCCTGATCTAATCATCCACTTTAATTTGCCCAATTGCATGCATTTGTCTCACCCCCTTTTTCTATACATTACATCCTCCTTCTCACTGTGGGGATCAGTGTAGCTTCCTCTTATCTTAATCTCTTCTACAAGGGATGAATCCAATTTGGAAGCAGTTTAGGAGTCGAGTGAGAAAAATCAACTCGTTTCAGAAACCACAATCAGATATTTATGTTCAGCCAGCTCCAGCTACCACATCACTCTTTTCTATGTCAGGTCCAAAAGTGACCAATTTCAGCACTCTTTGGGCTCAAACTACAGCTCCAGCTGATAAAGATAGAGGGAGTATAAGTCTTTATTCACAAAGTAACCATTTCAACACTGTGCTCAGAGATACAAATCCATATATATATATTATAAAAGGTATTCATAATATGATAAGCACTCATTTTCTACTGTTTGAATGAATGATGTAATAATAGGAATTACTGTTTGTCATAAGATGATTGTTTTCGGCTGTTAAAGATGTTGGTAGCATGTGTGTGTGCTCAGTTATCATCTAAACTGACAATTAGATCTAAACTACAACTAGATCAACAAATACTTTAAAAACCAACCTGATCTGAAAGAGATCAGTCAGATATGATCTTAATACATCCAGAGATAATTGGACCGGGTCCAAAATGTGGTCAACCCAAACAGATCCAAACAGGCAGAGATCAATAATACTTGCAACAACATGATGCATCAACAATGAACAAGCAGCAATACATATCTGCTCAGATCCACTGTGGCACTAGAAGTACTGACACTTAGTTTAAATCTGATTATCATTATGAACTAACATGACTTGGGTTAGGTCTTGGTTACCAACCGTTTACATCCATCATTTTTGCCTTGAGAGAAGAATCTTTTACATTCCAGAATGAGTTGGGGCAACTGATGGTATGGCACTGATTTCAGCTTTAAGAAATCAAGCTCTCCCCGATGAACTGTCCAAGGTGTCCCCCACCTTTCACCCAATGACACCCCGCCTCCTGTAACTCTGCACACAATCAGTGGCTGCAGAAAATGGATGGATGGACCGAAGTTCAGTGTTAGCAGTTCACAGCCTTGATAGTGGGCGGTGGCTAAAAAAGGAGCATTTTTACAGTACATTATCTAACCGAGCGGTATATATGATGTACAAGGGCATGGCGAGTGGAGAGCACTTGGTTTTATGTGGTCTACTGTCCTCAGGGAAGCACTGTCAGTAACTCACATTAATAACCTTACTAGTCATGCTCTTGCCAGTCGGGTTGCAGCTCCCTTACAACAAGTCTAACCAGTCAATAATTAACAAATTACAGATATATGACTCATGGTACTATTTCTACTGTTCCAGGCAAAATATGTAGTATTTTCTATTTAAAGCATCTCACAGAGGAATACGCTGAAGATAAAAACTGGGCCAGAAAACATGTAAAAAAAAAAAATCTGACAACCCATCTAGAGCAATGCAATAAAATCTCTCTTTGAAATACAGCCTCTTTTACTCTACTGTTTTATCACAGCAGAATGTCCTGTCCAATTCAATCCAATGAACCATAATCAAAAAACTAATAAAATTGAACAACTTAGCCTCTGTCTTTGTACTCTTACACCATTCAGCAGTTCTCTGTGAAATACAGTTCACACCAGTGGTTGGTTTGTGAGGGAGTCAATTAATTAACTATTCGACTTCAAACTACTTTTTGCCGACATATACTCTGTATCAAGTGCTTCTGCTTCTCCTTTTACCTCCAATTAAAGCAGACAAAGGCTGATGAGAACCACTTCACACCAAACAAATAAGACAGTCCCTTTTGGAAAGATAGTTCATGTTTGCCTTTGTGTTTTTTACAACCTGTGAAACAAGGTGTGGGTAAATAAGTGAGTTAAGAGATTACACATTCTTCCTATTCACTCTTCCTATATGGAAGTTATCACAGCTGCCCTGTCAAGTACCCACACCTCCAGCTATATTAATTGTTCTTTTCAGAGAAATCCCTTTATCTGTACATGTGCAAGTTTAGGTGACTCTGTTTAATACCATCCCCTTGCATTTTCCAAAGTCTAACCAACTCTCTCAATCTAAATTGCCTCTTCTATTTGGAGATTTTCTTCGCTTAAAATATGAGGGTGTTGACAGTTACTTATCACATAAACCTAAAAAAAGAGGAATACAGCACCCAAAAATGTATCTTGTGAGTAACTAATCTTCACCGCCTGTGGGCTTAAAAGGTGCTTTGAAAGGTGTAAAGCTTGCACGAATGTGAAGGATGGCAGCTACGGTTGGCTTGTTGACGCAGCAGGTATGATTGATTCCAATGAAGACCTGTCATAGCAAAAAACAAACCTTCAAGAGACCACTCCTGCAGTATAATCCATTTGTCCACCATTATGTTCAGTATGTTCCATATGATCAGCATTAGTCCTGCAACTAATGATTATTTTCATAATTGATTAATCTGTCAATTATTTTCTTGATTAATTGATTTGTTGTTTGGCCCATGAAATTGTGAACAATATCAATCACTGTTTCCTACAGCCCAAGCGGATGTCCTCAAATGTCTTGTTTTGTCGCGACCAACAGTCCACAACCAACAGATATTCAGTTTACTGCCATAGAGGACTAAAGAAACCAGCAAATATTCCCATTTAAGAGGCTGGAATCAGAGAATTTGAAGATGATTGATTATTTTGTACTGTCATTGTTGAAATCCACTGTAACTATTGTGAATCTGAGCTGTGGTCCTTTAAGCTATCCTTTCAACATAGAACACAATACTGCAGTTACACAATAGACCTTAATATCAAGGTTTTGAAGCCAGGTGAGGCACTTTTTCAGTTATTTCAGTTTATTTGAGGTTTGGTGGCAGCATTTTGTGAAGCATGCGGCCCTCAAAGCTTAAAATGTCTCCACTTTAGCTGTATCAGTGTGACAACAGTCTTTGAACCAGGAACTACCTTGGCAAAGCTCCTGAGTGAGATTATAGTGTGTTCTCATCATGTGCGAGTATTCCTCCCTTCACTGCTGATATTTTATTTTCAACAAAGTTCTCCTCTTTGTTACCTCGGGTCAGCTACTGTATCTAACTATGGTGACCAGACGTCACCAGATTGTCCCGGTTTCAAGCTGGGTGTCCTGAGTCCCAACAAATATCTGTAGAACCCTAAAATGTTGATGACTGATGCAGACTGCATGGAAGATTATAGGGGTAAAACAACACACATCCCTGCAGTCTACTTACGAACAGACTACCTAAGGCAAGCTAAGAGGATAGTGACTGACCCATCCCATGTTCTACACACTGAATACCAGCTACTGCCCTCTGGTAGAAGGTTCAGAGTCCCTTGTAGAAGACAATAGATTTAAAAATTAATTTATCCTAGTGTCAATAAAACTTTTAACTAGTAGCAGATAAGCCTGGGATGTGCACTGGAAGATCTTTTATGTAAGAGATTTTCAATGAAAAATGGATTTTCTATTTTTTTTTTTTTTTGATTGATGTGTTTGTCTTCTCTGTTTGCCTTGGTACTTTTACAACCTTGGTATTTATTACCAATAAACTTGGTTATTTATTAACACTTTTGTTTATTTTCTGTATTTGAAATGTGGTTTTAGAACCTTGTTTGTTATTTATTAACTCATTTGTATTCTTTTCTGAATATGAAATCTTGTCTTTTTATGGCTGCAGCATGGGTGAAGAGCCCAAGACAAATTTCCCACTCTATGGGACAGTTAAGTTAATCTTGAATCTTGAATTGTGATTAAGGTTCTGATGTTTTAATCTTTGTAAACTTGCAATCAGCTGGTGGCATAGTGTTGTGAAGATGTAAGTCAAGGTTATTTGTATGTTATAGCCTAAAAGTTATTTATAGGACACACAAAGAGATTGTTTTGTTGGAAAAAAAAAATGTTGACACAGAATGTGTCACTGTCGGCCATTTAGCCAGCAGCCTGCACTTGTGCAAACTGACAAATACCTTGGTGGATTTTGGGAGACAAAACATAATATTTCATCTGCTGAGGTGCTGTCCATGGTGTTGAAAGGTAGGCTTGGTAGGTGTGCTAAACCCTGAAATAAGTGTCCCCCATCCTGATGAAAATGCCTACGTGCATAAACACATACATGTGCACGTGCATGAATGTGCGGTACACTTAAGGCTCCCAGTTTGGGGGTTTGAACATAGTCACCCTATATCTAACACTAATTAGACAGCTTGAAAGTTGCTGTAGGATCAAAAAAAGCGTCTCATCTGATTTCAGTCAAAATGGTAAATCAGTCTCCAGCATTTCGACATGCTGCCACATCTTTTCATTCTTTCTTACCCGGCTTTGATGAACAGCAATCTAGTGTATTTGCAAACACAACACATTGGGCCCAGAGAGCTGTAATTGGAGAAGCTGTCAAGCCAGCCGAGAGGAAGGCTGAAGTTGTCTTCAAACAACAATTTAGCGGCTCTCTTCCAGACAGATGCAGCTGAACACCTGTCAGAGGATAACTGTTCATTTGATGTGAATGCTTTCTGCAGTGTGTTAAAAGCTGATGCTATTCACATGCACACCAATTTGGTATGTGCTGTTGCCTGGAGTTATGGACAGGGAGGTGATAGCTAACTGTTATGGCTGTCTAATATCCCAACCATGCACATACTGTATTAACAGATTCCTTCAGTCCATGCTTTTCCATGCGATTATACACACTGGTGATGATGCAGGTCTACAGGTTAAAAAAACCTGGTCCATGTTTGAATCAGCAAATCGTCTGGGAAAACATGGACGGTAAATGTGCTTTCCATGGGGAAATCATATACACACAACTTTACCTCAGCCACACTTCTGCTGCTTAATCCACTTAATGTACCTGACGATGCACCTGGACCAAATCAGTGTTATCACCTTCTACTCACACACACACACACACACACACACACGCATACAGAGCACAAAGACCATTGTCAGGGCAGTTGTCGGACATCAACGTAAATTAGCACACAGAGCAGTTTAAGGGCTTCATTAGCATCCAGAGCTTCTATAATTAAATGTGTGTGAGTGGCTGGCCTGTCAGATGACATCATGTACTGACTGTTTTTAAAACTCATCGCCTTAATAAGACTATTCACTACAACTGATATGTGATAATAGCATTTGCACCATTTCTCTGTAGATAGCTCTGTGTGGTTAACTCCCTAATGACTTTACATACAGAGTAATCATGAACAACCGGTAGTATTGTAGTATTGCAGTAATGCGATTAAACACAATATTATTAAGGAATATGCACCATGAGCACATAGCATGAACTAATGGTGTGAATTCCCTTCCAACTGTTTAATTAACCAAATTATCTAAAACAACTGACACATAGTCAGCCTGTGACTTTTGGGCCCCAAGAGCAGTTTTTCTGGTTGGTAATCCAGCCGTGATGTTCAAATGTTAGCATGTCAACATAGTCATCATTAGCTGTTTGGCCCACAGTATGAACTGCTATTACAATGAAGGTTACATGAATATGAACATGTAATATGTAGCAGTAGATGAGACTCGTCTTTTAGTTGTAGTCCCTGTCATAAAAATAATCAAAGCACGGTAGGAGATATGACGATCGACGGTACACATTTGTCTACCGTCAGAGATTTTGTCATACTGTTTATACCGTGGTAACTCTTCTTTTAACATCTCTGGTTGTATTAAACCACTGTGTGCAGTGTTTCAAGTCAAAGAGCGGGAAAGGTTAATGGTTTTATTGCCATATTTTTTATTTCAATGTGATGAAACAGCGTAATGTGTAAAAACAGACATACCTGTCTGGTTATTTTATTCATAAACTATTTCTCAACTAATGTTTCATAATATATTTAATGTTTCATAACATTATATCAGGATAAATATTGTATACTGTGTGAGGATTTGAAAATAGAAACCTTAAAAATATGGTTTCTTCCTATTTTCAAAGCAGCCTGGAAGTCCAACAATGTCATAAATCTTTGAAATTGTTATGTTCAATGACATCACAAGGGTTTAACAATCAATAATAATCCACTTGTTTTCACTTCTTACAAGTCATTAAAAATTGTAAATTGTATTCACATTTTGGTCTCCCACCAGCAAGTTCTGTTACACTTTGTCAACAACAGCTCCTCAGTCTTAGATAACGTTCCTCCACTAAAAACAAGATGCCATCAGTACGTCCTCTTTAAGGATGAAAGAATTCAAGAATGAAAGAAAACATTTTAACAGCTAAATAAAAAAAAAAAGCTAGAATTTCAGAGTGTCTGATAATCACCAGCTAATGAAAGACATATGATCTCATATTTAAAAGACTGAAGATGTAAGCCCTAAATATATCTCTGAACTCCTCTGAGCGAGCCCATATAATCCCAGATTTTTATTTAGTACTTATCAGTTGCACTGGGAAGACCTCATCCCCTGCTGTTTTCTGCAAAACTGACTGCTGATCAAATTAAGGTCATCAGTTCCCTGCAATTCTCTTGTCCTGTCCTCATATTGATATTTGTGCCAGTTGAGGCTGATCCTTCCATCGTACCAAACTGTTTTCCAGTTATTTTAACATCATACCAACAGTTTTAGGTCTGCTAGTATTCAGATACATTATACTGTACATTATATGCCTAATTTGATATTTACATATTTACAAATTAAGAGTAAAAGGAAGTTTTTCTAATCTTTTACCCCCATTTTCTATAATTGAAGTCGACAAGCAACATCCTCTATCATTAGGTTTAGGGTTAGGGTTAGGGCATTAGGGTTAGGGTGCCTTCTATCTAAAATAAGCAACAACAACAAAAAAACTCCTCCCATAGAACCTTTAACATAGAGAAAAAGTAAGAAAACATCAGGAAGAGCAACAGAGGAGGGATTCCTCTTCCAGGACAGACAGACATGCAACAGATGTTGTATGTACAGAATTGACCAAAATAGCAAACGACAACAGAATTATATACAGATGGATAACTTACATGAAGAATGTGATGGGAGCATTCACATTAAACAATAGACATCAAATGACTGTAGAGAGAGTGGGGTACATAACTGGCATCTCCTTGTTTTTGTTTGATAGATATATATCCAGCTCACCCTGCCAGTAGATCTAAGTGATATTTATAAATTGTCTTCTTAGCATGAAAAACTGAAAAAAAAAAAATTCAGCCAAATAGAAGTTGCCCTCATTCAACTTTATTAACACATTAAGCTTGTTTCTGAGGCCTAATTCAGAATGACACACTAAAATACTTGTTTATTCAGGCTTTTGTGCTCATCTCAGGAGTATTGCTAAACTTAGATCCATCCTGAGTTTCAGCGATACAAAGGATTACACGCCTTTATCTCTTCTTGCCTTAACTGCTGCAGTGCCCTGTTTGTTTGCCTTAACCAAAAAGAGAACGCCTCCAGTGTGGTGAGAGTGCTGAAGCAAGGCTTTTACCTACAACAAAGAGAGAGGCCAAATATCTTCCTCTCTTCACTGATGGGCTTCACTGATTTTTTGTAGTGATTATGTGCTAATGTTTTCCTGGCTTGGCTCCGGGTTATCTCTCTGAACTTTTGACTGCTTAACAGACTACATATTGCATGACTGACCTGACTGTGACTGTGTCCAGGATAAAGACTAAAGGTGACTGAGCTTTGGCCATCATGTGGCTTTGGATTGGCCGTCCTGAACAACTCACAACAGCTGGCAGTGTCACTATCTTCCTCTATAAATCTCTACCTGACATTTACTTTATCTGAAAGCCTTGAAATCTTGTTTTCTTTTGTTTACTAATGTGTTATAATGTTATCTCGTCTGCTACTTAATTGTATCTTCCTACATTATTTTTTTCACTCACTCTTTCTTGTATTATTTGTTACAGACGCTCTTATTCTCCTTTCATCCTTTGTATTGATCTATGTCATCTTTTATTTCTCTTTAGTGAAGCACTGCAAATGTTGTTTGACAAAAATAATCTTACATCTGCTTATGTTTTTGGGAGCTTTCAATCGTGTTTCACGCTCTTCTGCAGTGGATGGAATTTTGATGTAGTTGAAAGCTCTGGAAAATACTAGTAAGTGGGAGAATATAACTGTTTTTTATCCGAGTGGTGTTTGTTTTATTATTTTATGTAATGTTTCAAACAAATCTTTTTATGCTCTTAGTTTTTACTCGTATTCTGATATTTCTACCGTGCTCTCACATTATTTTTGGCATCTTGTTGAACTGTGAACTGGAAAACATGCTGATGAAGTGTTAAATCACAGGACACACCCTGTGAAAGTCCTACAAATGCGGGCAGTTAAATGGAGCTGATTTTTTATTTTTCCACATCCAGGTAGCCTGGGGGCATGCACTACAGCTCACTACAGCTGTCAGAGTTTACAACAGCATTTCTGTCTCCAACAAGCTCCACAAATGACAGGATATGATTAGCTTTAGACTAAAGACAGTAAGGTTAGGGTCAGGACCACCCTGGGAGTTGTATCCAGCCTGAGAGGCAGTGTTGCCTTAGAGGCTAAATTCAGGGAAACAGAGCCCCCTATTGTGATTATGAGATTTGCCTATTATAGTCACAAACAATACATCCTGGTACATGCAGGCACTGTGAGACAAGCTTTCTGAACCAAGTTCTGTGTCAGTTTCAATGTCACCCAAGTGCCTGTACTGTTAATGGACTACACAGACCACCAGGACTGACTGGAGGTCTACATAATTAGCAGGAAAATAATCTATTAATATTCCTGCCTTTTGGAAAGAACATTGAGAAAAATTTAGCATATTTATCATCCACCAAAATAACTGTTATTTGAATTTAATTATAATCTATTGAGCAAATTCACGCTGGTCACTGCTGCCTGACAGAGTGTTATTAAAATAACACACTAACAAAAATCTATTCAGTGGGATTGGATTCTTAACTCGTGCTAATAGTTACAAAAAATTCCTACTAGCCGGCAGACTAGTTTTAGACTCTCGCTTTTAGGAAAAATGTAAGTAACGAGTTTGCTCCAGATGGGCCGTCAGGCTACGTAGAGGTCACATCTGAGTCAGTGAGGAACGTCTAATGTGAGCACTGACTCAGGCCTCGTAATAGGGATGATGGATGCCAGTGCTAAGTACATTTCAGTGGCACTTACATGCATGTTGGGAAATCCCAGAATCCTATAAATCAATGGAATCTCAACGAGGGGTCTGATACGACCAGGGGTTTGAATTCCAGTGGTCCGTTAAGGGTTTCCACGGTTTCAATTTTAGGAGTTAAGAATTGAATTCACAATACAATTCCTTATTATTCCACAGAACGAATAAGAATGACTAATTTAACAACTAAAATCTTCCCATATTAATTTGTCGGTATTAAAATTAAAAAAAACAACTCAGTCAAACACCAAATATATTCCTGTTGTTGTGACTGAGTACTTTCAGGGGTGTCAGTCTGTTAAATCAGCTGCCAAACCTGCTATTAAAAGCTGCTGACTCAAACTGAACAAATTCATTAGTATTCTTTTAGAGAGTTTAATGGTGATAAATGCTTTTTTCCCACCAAAAGAAAAATAAAATCACGGGGTAAATTTGAAATTTCTTTATACATATTTTGCTCTTTATATGGTCATCAAATCATCAGATGGTCAAACAACATATAGAAAAATTCATTAAATTCAATCCAAAATGTAATAAAAATACTGTTAATCTTAAGAAAAAAAAAACCCACTCAATTTTACTGGCCTGTCATGTCACTTTATCAAAACTAGTAACAACGCTGTTGCTATACAACTGCCCAGATGTGGAAATCCCCACCCATCTGGCTCTCCATGCAGGTCAAACCCAGCACTGAACAGCCTGATTTACCGCCACCGTTTGACCCAAACCTGCCACCACGACCACACGAGCTGTCCTGTCTGAGATTAGAAAGACAAACTCTCAACCCACAATCTGACAGAGGCTGTGGTCTCATTACCAGCCCCTAAATACAGCAGGCAGGCCGACAGACAAGGAATGAATCTGAATTCACACAAAGACAAAGCAAGGAAGCGAAAAAAATGTTGAATTGTTCATGTACATGTAGTGTAAAGTAAGAAAAAAGTGAGTTGAAAATGTTCTCTGATTGATGCTACAAGAGATGTGGGGACATGGATGAGAAAAAATGACCAAGATGGAGCCAGAGAGAGAGAGAGAGAGAGAGGGAGACAGACAGAGAGAAAGAGAGAGAGAGAGAGAGAGAGAGAGAGACAGACAGAGAGAAAGAGAGAGAGAGAGAGAGAGAGAGAGAGAAGAAAATCAGTCGGAACGGATCAGCATCGCTTCATTCTGCTACCGTCTCTCTCTAGGTCTCTTTGCCTCTTCCTCTCTCTTTCGCGCTGATGAAGAAACCACAAAGACTGAAATAGAACACTAACACCACGCCATAAATTCTTCAACTTTTTTTTTCTCCAGCAATATACTATTACATAAGCCAAAATATTCACACATCAAGTTTACTAGATAGCCACTGATATATGAGAACACAAAATGACATTTTGACCAAAGACAAATCACCACACAAGAAGAGAAAACCTTTGCCAACAATTAAAAATTGAACACAAGTTGGTTTTTTGTTGTGTTTTTCAGCGGCTACGCGGTGACCGTAATCCAAATATCGGCTGACTAAAGATTAAAAAGCGAGTAAATTATTTACAAAAAACCCCCAGTCACTCATTTCTGCTAAAAACGTCTAATATTTATACTTCCATTGAAGTTTCCGTTTCAGGCTTCCCTGCTGTCAGCTGCACGAGGACAAGATGCTGCAGTCCCTCACATCCACCAACCACCGGTGGAAAGACAAAATTAATTAGGAATCATTTCATTTCTCAGGGTTAGGGGTTTTTTTTTCAAGAATTCACACAGGTTCGCATGTCTAAAGACTCACCCGAGAAGCGGCTGCAGAAAGCCTCGTGTGTAATAAAGTTGCTGACTAGCATCTCACCCGAATGTTTCCTCACTTTGACCGTAAAATAGCCCAACTCAGTGCCCGCGTGCCCTCTTGTCAGCACCTGGCCACTTTGAGGCTGCTAGTAACTACGCATCTCCTATCAGAACAGCTTCGAAATTATGAAGACTCCCGCTCAACACTATAAACATGTAGCTTAATAATAAAGCGCATCTAAACAGTTGTTTATTGTGGTCTAAAACCGCCGGTAAGGACAGTAGAAGCAGTGTGGAGCCACTTACCGCTGTGTGCTGAGGACGGAGCTTTAACAAGAGCAACCAACAGTGAATCCAACGGAGACGGACTGCTGCTCTCTCTGCCTGTCCCCTCTTTCCCGTACTCACTGCCTCTCTCTCTCCCCCTCTCCCTCCGCCGCTCTCTCTCTCTCTCTCTCTCTCTCTCTCTCTCTCTCTCTCTCTCTCTCTCGTGCAATCCCTGCCTCTCTCTACCAACCCCCCGTCCCACAGCCCCCCTCCCTCACCAAATCAACAAATTGAAGAGTTGAAATGGCCGCTGATTGGTCATTACAGTACCGTCGGCAATTAAATGGACACACGCGCGCGCCCACACACACACACATACACACACACACACACACACACACACGCGCACACACACACACACACACACACACATAGACCGTTCACTCAATCTTCATCCCAGCTCCACCCAACAGACACATTTCAATCAGCCCTTATTTTCAGAGGCCAATTGGCTGCTTCTTTAAAGGAGAACTCTGGGTTATTTTAGGACCTTTCAGAAGCAAGAACACATGAAATACAGCCTGTGTTGTTTCTGATTGGACTGTGATAACAGAGGCAGGGAGATCAGAGTTAACACAGAGATCCCACCAACACCTACAGCCTGCAGGTGTCACAGCTGAAGGTGGTTGTTCTAGCCTATAGCCTACAGTAGGCCTATAGACTCTTGAGGACAGCCATACTAAAAAGTGGCACAGTTATATGGCCACTTAAAACTGCACTACCCTACGTATCTAAATTGTCTCCAAGCTCACTGTTTGTATTTTGAAATGTAATAAAAATTTTATATCAACAATGGATCAAGTAGCTACTCAGAATCATGGCCGGATTAGGCCGTATTCAGACCAAATCAGGCGGTGCAGCGAAAACGCTGGTCCTCCCATTCATTTGAATGGGGGTAGTGCATTTCGGCACTAGTGCGTTTTGGCAGCTGCGGCGCCGCACCACACTGCAGCCGGAAAGTTGAGCCAGAATCAACTTTTGGAGAAACGCAACACGACATCACTGCGGCTGAAGGCTGCAGTGGCCAATCAGACTGATCAGAGCTGTAAACTCTGCCGTGAGGGAGCACAAAGACGCTGCTAGGAGGAGGGGAAGACATTTCTCTTCATTTGATAATGTTAAAAGTAAAGTAATTAAGTAAGTAAGTAAAGTTAGGCTTTGCTGTCGGCTTCCTGACTCATTTTAAAAAAGGCGAGAGAAAGAGAGAGAGAAAGAGAGAGAGGAAGAGAGAGCGAGAGCAACTGTGGTCAAGCGAGCTGGAGATTGAATGGTAGTGAGAAAGCCGTTGAATCAGATCAATAAAATGTTATTTTCTGGTTGTTTCACAGCAGTTAACTTCTAGAGCACAAATAAACACGCCTACACCGCCGCAACTGCCTGAGTTGGTCTGAATACGACTTTCGACTGTGAAAGGGCTCCAGGCACTGACGGATACAGAATGTGGCTAATGACGGGACGTGGAAAAATCTGGATGGGCCTGAGTTTTTTTAAGCTTAGATTTGTATAAAAATGATAAGGGGGGAAAACTGGCGGACCAGTAGTGAATTTTAGTATGCCTAGTACTCATATCAGAATACCACACCCATATCAATGCGTCAGTCAGATGAATGGCTATCTATAAATAAAAGAGGAAACAACACAATAATAAACACTGCGTAACCCTGGTAACGAGAGCAGCTACAAACACAAATTGAGCAATGAATATGTTACAATTCAGAACTTCCTCACAGAAACCACAATCATAACATGCCACGACGGGCCAGAATAAAAATAACATTGGCTTACCTGAGGCTACTATTCCTACACAAGGCCGAGTCTTCTGGGCTTTCTGTTGAAAAGGTTGATTATGTCATTGCAATCCAAAGTGTCAATTAGTTCTGTTTCAAAAGACAAAGGGTCCTATCTTACACCCGGCACAAAGCGACGCCAAGTGCAACGCAAGTGTCTTTGTAAGTTTAAGACCAACGCAGTTGTCATTTTCCCGTCCAGCACCCACGTTGTTTAAATAGCAAATGCACTTGCGCCCATCAGAGCACCCATGGGCGTGTTGGTCTTTGAGGTGTGGTCAGGCGCATTGTTGGTGCATTGCTATCTTGAGGCAGCAGAGAGTGATTGCACTATTGACCAACAACAACCTGGTCTGAAGTCAATGGCGCAGTGTTTCACTGTTATTTTAAGGGCACATTATCAAGACAGTAATATGCACCACACACACGGATGTGCAGCAGCACACAAACATGCAAAAGATTACAAATAAAAGGATTACAATGAGAAAGATTATTATTGTGTCCATCAACATATTTAAAAAAATACATGTCATAATGCTTAGTCATAATATTTATCAGAATTAACTCATCACAGTGATGATGGATGAAACTGTCTAATTATTTGACCAAATCGTGGCAAAACACGTAGATATTTCAACAGACAGACAACAACGGGTCAGACACAGATCAACTTTCCTGCTGCATCAATACATGATGACATGAGGAACACACGAGGAAATAAATGAGGTGAAAACAATGATTAAACTAAGGAAGGAAATAAATCTGCACAGCTTCTAGCTGCTGCCAGCAGCAGGATCAGAACCTTAGAGAGCTGATCAAGTCCTGATAACTGTGTTAATGATTCTTTACATGATTAAAATTAATGATTTCATTTCTGAACAATATTTAACAAATATTCTTTAACATTTTTGAGAGTACAGTGATCAGGTTTCCATACGTTCAGCAGTTAAAACCCTGCTGGTTTGATCTGTTACTCCATGACTGAACAAAACGAGTTTAAAGAAACTAAAGCTGTCATTTCAATTTTTCAATTATAAATAGTTTGAGGTGCTTTATACTGTAAATATGTTATTTACTTACGTTTTATTTGCAGTGTAATATCTCTTGTGTTATTGTTTCTTGTACAATAAAGTGACTATAGTGAATTGTTTCTGAACAAATACATGTTTGTTACATTATTGTACCACAGTCTGTTTTTACCAGACCCTCACCTTCATTTAGACTATTACCATGGACAAATCCATTAACAATTAATCATCACATGAAGTCTTTATGAAGCTAAAAAAAAAAAAAGAATTATGACTTTTTAGAGTTGTAAGAATTTATTTGGCTCAAGAATAAATATATACAGAAGGTTGGATTACAAGTCACAAATATAAATGAACAGCTTAAGAGAGAGTAATTTAATATGGCAGATATGTAGTTTGATATGGTGACTGTAGATACTTCACAGGTGGTCTTCATCTGATGCAGGGGCATCCTTTGTCTCTGTGGCCTCTGGAAAAAATACATTTAAAATCTCAAATCCCCGTATTGAATCCTTACATGCCAACAGAAAAATAAAAAGTGACTGTTTGGAAACATTAATAATACACAGATGTTGCCTGTATTGTTGTGAAATAGTTTGTTACTTTTCTGTTTTCAGAGAGCAGCACTGACAGTTTGACCAGAACTGACGCTCATGTCAAATAGATTAACTGGATGAACAATATTCATAATTTCTATGTATGACTTCAGTGTAACAACCACCACTTAGACAGCAGTGGAATCAGTGCATGTCATGCTTCCTGCTGATCTGTGTCTACAATGACTCCTGAGTGGTCGAGGCTGGTACAGCAGACTGTAAACCAGGTTGATGTGGATCATCTGGCCTTCTGGATCAAAGCTGTGGCATCCTAAACCCTGATAACACTCATTTTATTACCATGGCCCTCTGAACTTTTGGGATGGAGTTGTAGCCTTTGGCCTCTTTCTGTATCTGAAATATGATCTCATGTCTACAGGCAAATAAGTGTTATTATCAGGTCACACCAATGATATGTCTGCTAATACAGCACTGCTTCTCACTGATGTATTCAACAACTACACACAAAGTTAATTATTTTACTTATTGGCACAAGAGAAGACTGGATATATTAAAAAGATCTTAGAAATAACGTTTCAACATCATCAATGGCAGAGCAACACATTATAGTCATACAGTAACGTCAACTACTAATCCATCTGGAGATACAACTAGGGGCAATTTTTCTCAGAAGCATGTTTTAATGGTTAGCCTAGCATTGCTTACATTATTTAATCAAACATGGTAATGCAGAGCAACAGTATGTAATACAGCCGAGTGATTGGTTTGCCTTCAGCTTGAAAGTTCTTGCTAGCTTTGGTAACGCTAGCAGACATTTGCTAACAGAAAGCTACATTATTGTTCTATTCTGGTTACATAAAGCAGCCTCCCTCAACTTTAAAATATGCATTTAGACAACTGTGTTGTCTTACAATAACAGTGAACTAACTACAAGCTAAATGTTAAATGTTTATCATTAATATCTACAGCATCCACAAGTACCATAAACCCACCTGGGTGTCAGGAGAGCCCGCACCATTGTCCATCTTAAAAATTAGGACCTGTAGGGGGGGTGAACCCAACGGAACAATCTGCCCTCTGATTGGACAGACTGACTCTGAGTTTGACCAATCAGATTCAGACGTAAAAACAGGGTCAAAATTCGTACTCCTAACTTGTAGTTTGTGGCTTGTAAATTCAGGTAGGAACAGGTAACAGGTAGGAAATCTGTGTGTCCGTCTATCAGACTTTGTGAAATCTCAACAATTGAAAAAATTCCTGCACAAATTTTAATTTGACATATACAAAATATTTCTGCAGCTACAAAAACTTTTTACACATGTGCAAATTATATGTGTGCACAAACCTTTTTCACACAAATTATTTCTACAGCTGCAAAACTTTGTTACACATTCACAAACCATTTCACAAGCTCAAAATATTAATGATCATTATTTGATCCCATGACTATACGTAGAAAGACAGAGCCGGCAGCTGTCTGTGTGGACGCTGCAAACATGCGAGACGCAGCAGTTCAGCGACACACACGTAGTGCTGAGGTTCATGCAGGCTGTGTGCCCCAGGTCAACAGAAACATGACTCCAAATGAATGTTGCTCTGTAACTGCTGAATGTGTTATAGTTTACTATCACATTCACCATAACAACTTTATAATATGATAATATGTCAGTGTTGTGGTTACAGCTTTTTTTGCTGCCTCCAAGTGGCCAAAAGAGTCCCTACACTATTATTATATTGATATTATATGAGAACAATACCATAAACTCACTGGTGAGTACAAAGGAAATTCTACACTACTATAACATGTAATATGATATAATATAAAGGTATAGCAGTTCATAGGTTTGATAAAGTCACTGGGTAAAAAAATATTTTGACATATAGCATCTGAACTTACCTTAGTAAGTGCATATTTAAATAGATTGCATTTGCATTGGCTGGTAACAATACTGGGGAAACTTCAAAGAGGGAGCCAAATGGAATTTAATCGAAATAATCTTATGTCAACGTGACACTTTGTCTAAACTGCTGGTTTTTACACACACACGACACATTGCTCTCCTGCTATACTGACAGTGAACACCAGAGCAAGACAGACTTGTTTGTGTTTTGCATTTGACTGATGTGCTTGCTCTGTGAGCATTTCCTTTTCTTCGCTGTAAAAAACATCTATCCGTCTTGTACTGTATGTGTCGTTTTGCTTTCTGACTAGATCTTGCTAACCTGAATCTTGATAGCCTTTCCAGCATCAGAGCCCTCTTGTTTCTTTATCATTTCCAAATGAATCAGATTCATGGGCGTCTTTCACAGCAGGCAGGTAGAGCCAATAACACTAATGATGTTGCAATGCACCTAATAATGTTATTAGTTACACTTGTGCTTGACATGTACCGCTGTGAAAAAGCTCTATTCACTCCACCCCGGCCATTTTCATGACAATGTAAATTCATTATACATTAACAGACACTACTAGTACCTATAGGAATATTAGTATATTACAGGGCATACAATACAGAATTCAATACAAGGATTCAAGTGAAATCGTAAATGAAAGTGGTGTTTTGGAATAAAACTGTATTTTTCAAATCTAACAGTTGAAAGGGCACCAAAGGTTAGTTTATTCCTCAGCTGTATGATGTCTTTTGAAGCTCAGGAGGAGCTTGTTCAATTCTGACAAAATAACCCTAATGATGTCATAGTGATGTCATCGGGGTTTTCACAGCTAGGACATGGAAACTTAATGTCTTTAACAAAAAGCCAGGATTACAAACCGGGGATGTGGAGTTTGAAAGATTAATGAAAAGACTATCAAGTTGCATTATTGGAAGTGTAGGATTTAGGGTTTTTTGGAGTTTGAACCATACTAGAGACTAAAAGGCAGGATATCTCAGCCTCTGTTTCATCAACATCAAATGTGTCTCTTATGATTCCCCCCAGTATCCTTCAAACAATGTTTCCCCCAGCCTGATGCTTGGCACACAAAGTTTATCAAGTGAGACCCTTAAGACAGGTTACTAATGGTGGGTAAAATTACATGTTTTCATCAACAGTATGGTGACTGAATTGAAACCTTTATTTATCTGAAATGTTATCTTTGCTTATGATAAAGTTTGACATCAGTGACTATTTTTAGTCAGTTAACTCCATCTTCACAGATCCTACTGCTGCAGGTGTCAAACTTATGTAAATTAACCTTTTTGTGCTGGAAATAAATATTAAGGTTTACTCTCCTCCAACTAGACCTCTGTGGTAGCTTATAGTTATTCTGAATTACATTAGTGAAAGAGAAAAGTATAGACAGTTTCCTTACATAACATGGCCAGGAAAAGTACAATACTGATACAAACTGATACATACCTACAAGCTTTTTATTTCATAGATGGCTATTAGATATCTTGTGGCATAAAATAGCCACACAACAGTCTACTTCACAGAAAATGGCAGGAAAGAGTTTGATTGCTGAAACAATCCTGACCCTGATCCTTAATGTCTAGAGTTGGTGGCATGATATCCAGCTCACTGTCTAGTGCCACTTCAGACTGCACAACCTCTCCAGTTATGGATTCACTACTCTCTTTCATTTCAGCTCTTTAACAACTGTCAGTGCCCCTGTGGCCTGAACACCCTCAGAATCAGTTCTCAGACGGTTCCTGCAGTTTGATGTTGATACTGCATTAACTGCACTGGTGAAAGGGTTTGTGTTGTTGTTGTGGTGGTTGTTAGGGTATTTTCTCTTTGTGTCTTTGTCTGGATGTTCATCTTTCCAAAGATAACAGCCTGCAGAGAGTTAGCACACAGCTATGAGTCTGCTGTTCTCCTAATGGATTGTACAGGTATCTGCTTATGCTATTGACAAAAAATCCTGAGCACACATCCGATGGAAGAACAACACTGACTTGCAAATTCATAAGATTTCATGAGGGAATGAACAAATTTGTAAGTCAGATGTAGGATTTGCTTATTTCTCAACTTACATTTTCTTTTGAACAAATACAAGAGAGAAAACATCTGTGAATGAGGATGATTGCTTAGTTAAATCTTTATTAAATCCTGAGGGGCAGTTGTATTGAAAGTCATTGTACAGGGAACAAAAAATATCATCAGCAATATTGAACAAAGACAGGAAAAAAATTCTGTTGGAAAATAGATGGACAAGATCTTTGAATATATCACTTTAATAATTGAATATTTGTAGAAAAAAGTTTTGCAGAATTTGAGCATGGAAGTTCATTCTTGACCTTTCGGGGGAGTATATGTAACAAAATAACATAAGATCAAAGGTCTACTTGCTAGCAGCTTCATTCAGCTTTCATCCTCGGTTTTCATTTGCAGGATGAAAAGTGACATATGCTTGAATGCTCAGAAAGCTATTAAGTGGAACTTTTGAGCTTAGATGACTTTGTTACATATTTATGCTTCATTCACGTCATTTAATTCAGGCCATAATTATGAGCAGCCGAGTCAGAAAAACCGTTTAAGTCAGCCTCCTAGTTGTAATTGAAAGTAGGAGATATCAAGAATTTTTCACTTGGTGAAAAGAACTACAGGAGCAACAACAGCAGACTGCTGGCACTATGGCTGCAATGTCTTCTTCACTGACAGTTGCATCTAAGTAAAATCCAATATTAATGCTACAGTAATAATACATACGCTTGAGCTAATTAAAAAGGAGCTTTACACTGTCTGTCTATTTGTTTGTGCTTTCACTGCCACAAATACTTAATACAAGAAAAACAGCTAATTCATGTCCATACTAAGCCAGGTAAATTGGTATAAACTGATTGTTTTTCTAGATAAAAACTGACCTTTTCCAAAACAGACTCAGTGTTTGGTGGGAAAACTGAGCTTTTGCATGGGGCCGTGTGGCAGTAAAGTTAAAGACTCTTGTTGCCTCAACCCGTCTATGTGAGCGTTCATTTTAAATGTCAGTATAGTCGAAAACACAGCACAACTTTTGTTATTAACCTGGATTTCTGCTGATTTTGTAAGACGACATGCGATTATACAACAATGATTTAATCACTGCAGTGCAGCAGCTTGAATATGACTTCTGGTTAACACCATTTATGAGACGTGATTAAATCACTATCTCACTGAGAAGAGTAACAGACTGTCTGTAGCTGCCCGGCACAGGTGGGGCTGTGGGGCAGCAAAGTTCAGAAGACAACTTTCTGTCATCTAATTTTCATGATCTCTCATTTTCAATGTAGATGTAGCTGATGATACAATGCAGCTGTTGTCGTTAACTTGTATTTATGTTGATTTTGTCACCAAGTTGTGAATATAACATCGAGAATTGATCCAACTGTCCAACTGCTCACTAAATGTTGGCTTTGATGCAGTCATTGTTGTTTGCTAACTTAAAGAATGTGAAGAAGAAGAGATTTAGGCATCATATGTTGTTATGTAAGGTGTTTTACTGTGGGCACAGCTCTCAACTGAAATGACTTGAAAAAAGTGTGGATGCAACCAAAAAGGCATTTTCAAAGTTAGATGCTGAAGTGTAAATGCTTTCTAAGGCTATTTAAATGGTGTGACTCAAGCACTCGGGTACTTTCTGGGAATAATGCGTGAAAACTCCAAAGTCAGAGTAACATAATATTTTCCTGTCCTTCCTGGTTTACTGACATTGAATGAGGAATAGTAGAATCTGGAGTATAATTGCTTAAGTGCTCTTTTTTGCACGACATTTTTTGTATTTACCATTTCTACCTTAAAAGTACATTAATCACAAGGTACACATCTGCTCTCACGAGGACCATTATGTGCCTGTACATCTGTGAAGAAATAGACTTTTCAGGACAAAACGGTACATCTGTTGCTCTAGTTTTGAGTGTATACTGAGTGCGTGAAGGCCAACGCAAAGACCAACTAAAACTACAGTCTGAAATGATGGTAAGCCTCCTGTAAAACTGTCTAATACTTACATTCTTCTAACTCTTCCTGATGATGCAGTTGGCACTAATTACAAAAAAACTAACAAATCACAGAAAGAAACAATACTCTGGGTCACACCAGTCATATGTGTTATCTAAATTTTGATTAGAGTTCTATTTCTGCCATGCAGTCTTGCCAGTTGTCTCACTTGCTCTCTGAATAATGACATGGTTTGGCTCAACCACTGACATCACTTACTGCCGCATGACAAGCTCTGCCTCTGAGAAATATTCATAACCCTAAAACAACACTGATTCAAAGCAGTGCCTTCAGCATGATTTTTGCCATCATCACAGCCAAAAATGCTCAATTTTTGTGATGGATTTTGTAAATCATTTGCTTTTTCTTTGTATTTTCTTTCTGCGTCTTTTCAGATGTTAATTTAAGGGCTTTGGTAAAAATACATGTATAATATAATAACATATAATTTTTTTCCAAACCAAATTCTCTTTTACTCACGTCTTTCCTTTGACTTTATATGCATTTGCGCTGCTTCTAAAATTTGCGTTGTTTTCCACTGAACACATAGTGAGAGTCTTGACAGCTGGAGATGGGGACTTACTACATTTGGTGTCCACACACTATATGTGGACACGTTTCATACATGTTCTCCAGAAATTGAAATGATGACTTACTTTTTTCTTGTATTTAGCAGAAGAAGTCTGTCTGTCTAATACACATCTACTAATTGGTCAATTGTTTTCTTCTGAGACTTCCTGTCCAGATGGAAGACAGACAACACTGGGTATACCACAGACCCAACAAACAATAAAATGGGATTTGATCTGTTTTCATATCTGAAAGGCTTATCTGAAAATAGTTATTATTATTATTTATTAGTTAATGCCAAAGTGAAGGAAAAGCAGGAGCAAACCTAAAGAGCAAGAACTTCAGGTTTGAGGAAAAACACCATGTTTTTTTTGCCTTGTAAAGCCAACTATGTGTATTTTTAAATTCTGTTTCTGTTAAAGCCACTGGAAACCCAAATCTACAACAGCCTTCTAACTGTGTCCTTTATGGTCTTATGTAAATAATAGTGAGCATCTCAAAAGTATTAGAGATTAGTTTCAATCCAAACTTGAAATATTATTTTGCTAATATAGTAATGTATTACTAAAATACGTTTTTGAAAACCTTCCTGATATTGGGTTTGAATTGGGCGTGGTTATGCTCGGACATTTATTATGAAAATTCCACAATAAATTCCACAAACCAATTATAAATGACGCAACGTGCTGATGTAAGCGTATTGTCTGAGTTTCTGTGTCATTGGTAGCATTTCTGCATCTCAACCCAGTTAATTTAGCTATATTCTTCATTACTGCAGGTAATTACCTGCTGTACATTTAAATGTACACTAGTTCTGCTCAAGCACTCTTAGCTCTCTCCTTCCTGTAGTGACTTTCTTGCTAATCACACAGTTGTTTACACACTTTTCAGATCGGCTAGTTACTTTAGCTTAGCAGTTAGCGATGGCTTCCCTCTCCTGCTCTCTCTTGCTTGGTGTGTCTTATGTTCAGCTACTCCTCTGCCTCATTTAGTGATATTGGTAATGTAAGAAATGTAGTATATTTTCTGTGTTGGAGGTGAGGCTCAATGAGTTCCGCACCATGGAAACCCAGTCATTAGCTACTGTAGTTAGCCAGCCCCAGCAGTCAATCAAAACGTGATCTGCCATGCCTACACAGTTTTGAGAAATGGTCTAAACAACAAAATTAGCTGTTTTTTTTTTAACTAGGTTTTCTAATAGTTAATGTTTATTTTCACTCAGATTTGTGTGGATGCTTAATCAGACATTCAACTTTCATGTCATATATGCATTTTTACTATTTCAAGCAAAATTTTCAGAGGCTTTAGAATATTATAAAGCAATGTCAGGCTTTGAGTGGCTTTAAAATTTAATCATGTCACATGTTTTTGTGAGTTAAAGCCAGCCACCTACAGTGGCTGCAAGTATCACAGGACGTAAACATTTTACATAAGATGCATTGAAAATGGCTATTGTTTCTTTCACTAATTCAGTCCGTCTGTGAATATTTGAGAGGATTCTCTCAGGCTTAGCGCAGGAATCTCTAATCCGCCTTAAATCAGTTACACCATATTGGCTGGCTGGCTCTGGCAGTGCTGTTTACTGTGGCTTGCCAAGACAAAGTGAAAAACTGGAGCTATGACTGCATAAGGATCTTGGGATTGAGGCAGGAAAATTTGCTGTTCAATTGGGCTCTTTCAGTGGATATATGAACATGGGGGTGGGCATTTTCCACAGCATGATGGCACACTTTCAGTAAATCTTTTCCTTAAAAATTAAATTGAGAATTGTGACACTGTTGGTATCCATCGATACCCATTCATTCTTTGTTTTTTTCATTTTATTCAGTTAGGAAAGTTGTTGAAGAACATCTTCTCCTCTGTGGGGACCACTATGTTCTGCAAGGTGGTGGTCATGTGACAGACGGCAACAGCTGAGGGCATCCTAAGGCTACTTTTTGGTAGCCTTGCTAACTAGGCTTATGTTACTAACCGTGCACTCACACCCAAGATTCATAAGTGACAAAAGCAGCCAGCAGTCATTCATTTCCAATGAAAGCTGGTGATCAAAGGCTTCAGATGCCTTGGTAGCAGCAAGCTGTGTAATGCCAGTGCCAGTGCTGACCAGTTGAAGTTGACCAGAATTTAACTTTATGCAAATTAGCAGCGACGCTGCTGAAGCAGCAACCAATTGCAGATCGGGATTTGATTTTCTTTCCACAGCAACTGCTGTACTAAAGTTCCTGGCAAACATCATGTCTCAACAGGCTTTACACGTCCACATTACAACACCCCCTGACCTAAACCTTCATAAAGATAACTCCCAATACAGAAAGAAAGAAAGGAAGAAAGAAAGAAAGAAAGAAAGTAAAAAAATGGAAGAAACCTCAGAGGGGCAATAGAATAAACCTTAAATAATAATTGTAGAAATTGGCTTATATTAGGCCTAATAAATATTAGAAACTGAATAGCCATAGGAATATGCTATTCTTTAATAATGTATGTATAGACAGCCTTTTATTATTATTATTACTAATGTATTAATATTAGGCTACTTCTACAATTATTGTTCTAGATGTATTCTATAAGTAGCCTATAATGCTTTATTCCATAGGCTACTCGGTCAACAACGTGATTTTTATTTTTATTTTTTAAATGATAGAAATATAGACTAGATACAATTTTCTTACTAAATACTACATAGTGGAAGCAAGAAAAATAGTAAATTTTATCATCCTTGTCAAGTTCACGGCCGGCCTGCCAAATAGCTCTACTACAAACTTGAACCCTGCCAGCGTCTGCTAGAGGGCTGGCAGCAAGCAGCCAGCGAGCAGAGCGCCTGCTGCTGCTCATGAAGCTCTTGGTGTGAGTGCCCAGTTAAAAGGAAATCAAAGCCAGTGGAGAAGCTTGCTAGCACTAGTGCTTGCTTGGCTACCTCCATCGGTCATGTGACTCCCATTGTACAAGTTATAATGGAGAGACTGACCAAGTAGTGCTGCCATATGGCCTCTATTTATTATTCATTTGCCAAGGAAGGGGTCATCTGTAACTTAAGGGACAACATGAGATAGCAGTAAGAGAGTTAGGTGACCAATCAAAATATTAGGACAGATTTTTTTTGTTAAGCTTGCACTATTTGTTTATTGGTTAAAAAGTATAAAAAGTCAGAGTCAGACCACATCTTTGTCTTCTGCAGAGCAGAGACGAGCCCCCACCACTGCCAAGGGGTTCTCGTCTTATGCAGCAAACAGCACCAGCGGGGGCACTGTGGCCTGTTTGTATTGTTTGATTCCTCCCTCTTGGTACCCCCTTCATCGGGCCCCCACCACCCAAAACAGCAAGCCAGCCACAAATGTCTGTCCCTGACTGACTGATTGACTGACTGAATGAGTGATGAAGTTACACCATTGGTTGGTGAATGTCACGTGACTTATGTGTTTTTGTTTTTAATGTAGCTAGGCAGTAAAATGGAGAGAAAGTACAATTTGAATGTCTGCAAGAATCGAGAGAATTAGAAAAGTTTAACTCCTTACATCTTCTTTTTGTCTTGCTCATCCTTTCAACACAACCGCGATGATGATGGAAAGGATAAAGCTAACATTACTCCTAGCACTACTAGCCTGACTGTGGTTAATAACGAGGCTAGCATCAACCAAAGCATAGCTTCCAAACCCTTTGCCATGAAAAGCACATATTTTGTTCTATGGAGGATGGTGAAATACACAAATGGACTACACTAAACTACCGCAGGCTGAGAAGGGTCTACTGCCTATTATAGTTTGGTGTGCAGGCCGGAGATGAGGAGGGGTGGGGGTGGGGGGTTTGTATGAGGTAGTAGGCTTATCTTGGACTTTCAGCTACTTGTCCTGACAGCTCTGATGGAGCTCAGGATTCATCCATAAACATATAACGTGTATAAATGTATAAACCTGAATCTGTGTGTAACAGCTGACCTGTAGATGTGTAGCAGAACATAGAACATTAATTACCATCAGATCCTGATCGATCCAGTGTAAATAAAGTTACTGCTGCTGTGCTGCATGTGTAAATGCACACAGCCTCTTTCTCAGTTTAGAGACGCACCTATTGTTTCAGCTGCTGTGTGATGCCGCAGCCAGCTGTGGGTAACAAACAGAACATCAGTACTGATGTTTCTGCAAAATCCAGGATGCATTCAGTGACACCTAAACAACAGAAGATTCAGACATTGAGAGAAGAAGATTCAGACATTAATCTAACACATTTCAGACCTGCCTGAGTCACATTAATAGCTGTAGCCTATTTTGATGGACATTTCAGTAGATTATGCTATAGATGTGAAATACTAGAGAAGTAAAAGAAGTAAAATATATGAAAGTTGGTTTGTGATTGTGGAGACCTGTGGGTGTGCACACCTCTGTTAATTAAAAACACAGAATTTGAGGCTTTTGTGCTCTCTGCAGTTCTCATTATGGACCAACCTGTGTGCTGAAATGTGGAGAAAAGCCTGAAACACTGGAAACCTCTCTGCTCACTCAAACAGACACAAAACAAGAGCAAATTGCACTCAGCTGCAAAACTTTACGGTTGTGTTTGTGCCGGCATATCATTAATGCAAAATCTTTTGTGAATAGGACCTTAAAACAGGGCAGATTACGGGTGCAAATGCTGCGCAATTCATGGCAATTCATGGCAATATATGGTGCTATTAGTGAGCGCAATCCATTCTTTGTGGATTTGGACCTTAGTCTTTATTAACTAACATTTTGGTTATGAAGAAATCAGTCAGAATATTAATCTGTTGTTTAACTCCATGCTTACTGCATCTTGACACCCGTCTGTGTCACTGCCTGTGTCCACTTTGTATTTGAATAGGCCTTGCAGTGTTGTAGACCGCCGTGTCTATTTTATGTTTAAGTTATTCCTGTGTAAGAAAGACATGGTACTGAGACAGATGCTGTCTATCAGCAGTGGTGCTGAACCATTTGTCAACCGATGCACATAGAGTGCTGCACGCTGTCCTCGGTGAAACATTTGAATGCGACTGGCAACCTGTTTTCTTTTTTTGTTCTTCAGAACAAGCTTGTCTGACAAAGTGGCTTCACTGTATGTTTTCTTAGACATAGGCTTGCTTGGCTCAATAAGTGACAATTTGTGATTATGGATAGGTTATATCAGCTATTTTACAGGTGTGAATTTTTAAATGACTTTACATGAAGTACTTGAGAATGCTTTGTGCTGAGAGTCTAGCTCCACCCCCGCCTAGTGTCTTTTATTCACTGTAGAAATTCATAATGTAAAATTGATGCCGGCAGATACACTCGCCAACATGTGAATAAAGGGAGTACTGGCATTTATTTTTTTTCCATTTCAAGCACTGCCTGACAGTGTTTCCCTGTTGAGCTGCAGTGGAAGTATAGTAACAAAAAGAGGGATTTTGGCACTAAAAAGACTGTGACGTTGAAAGATATGTACTTGATTTGACTCATTTGGACGCTGAAGCTTCATATTAGCTTCAGATAAATTTTTAAATACATTTTTGCACAGAAGGAGGACTGTGGATTTTGTCCTCCATCACTTACATTGTAAGTGCATCATGAAGGGATCTTCTAATGGTCAGTATGAACAGGACTTCACAGGAAAATTGTGAACTTGTGTTTTAATGTGTTGCCTATCTACACATCCAGCGGCCTTTAAGGCAACATTAGCATTCGTTTTTAGTTGCATTTGTGTCCATCTGATAAAATAAGCGGTCAAAATACCTTGACTTTTTCGGGCCACTTAGGGGCAACAAAACAAGCTGTAAACACAACACTGACATATTTTCACCTTATAAAGTTGTTATGGTGAATGTGTTTTACAAACTAAATATGTAACGGTTACACTTTCAGCAATGACAGGGCAACATTAGTATTCATTTGGAATCATGGTTCTGGCCGCTTATGGTAGGTACGAGCTGATGGAAAGCAAAACAGAACAAAAAGAAGAGTGAATATTGTGAGAGTTCCATTATGTTCACCAGCTAGTCGGTAGATTTGTCTGTATAATTTTTGGTGCTGAGCAGGTAGTGTACAGTGGGTTTATCTGAGATTTTGGAAACGGCAGCCTGCAGTGGCTGGACATTAGGTTGGTGAGAGCACTGACTGGACTAAAACAACAAACAACGAGCTGAAAGACACTAAAAAGCTCCGTAGCGCTGAGACAGTACAACTGTAGAGTTGGGTGATAATCCTCTATGGGTCACTCTGAGTGACACAATTCACATGACACGTGGTCATTTGATCCATTATTTTTATAAAAATATTGATTGATGCAGCTTTAATAATATATCCACACTTTACAGATGTCATTTATACCAGGCTGAGATCCAATCACAGTGTGAGCCAGACCACCTCAAGATGTGGTCTTGTATGATCTGAAATCATACCAATTGCTTATCCAGATAAGATATCTGACTACGGGCCACATATTAATACCAGATGGAAATGGGGTCATAATCTCTGCACTGATATTTCCACCACAGGGCCCTCTTAATATTGTTACA
The DNA here is from genome assembly GCF_910596095.1 of Thunnus maccoyii. Classification (NCBI taxonomy): domain Eukaryota; kingdom Metazoa; phylum Chordata; class Actinopteri; order Scombriformes; family Scombridae; genus Thunnus; species Thunnus maccoyii. The sequence goes on along the minus strand of NC_056544.1, from coordinate 2,980,763 downwards.
TGCTCTATGGAACTTTCATTGTGCTGTTCAAGATGGACTAAAGGCAGCAAGACTTCTTGCAATCAAATGACCAACAAGTATTCTTTTCTATTTCTTTCTCTTTTTTTCCAGGTTATTTTTGGCTCACCCACAGAATGTCAAATGCAAATTTGATGCTGATTTTCTGCTTCATTTAAATTATGGACATATCTAATTGCATACTACTTAATCAATATGTATGTGTATGACTCTCTAGTCTAGTCTAGACTTTAAAACATTGTTGTGCACATATACTGAGATCATCTTTCTCACACTCACTGCTCGTGCTGTTTATAGGCAGGAGTCACTTTACAGTCATCCATCTTTGTTTTCATACTGGACACACAGAGTCACCTTGTGATCGAGAGTTTGATATTCAGGGACTGCTCCAAAGTCCTTAACAATAACAAAAGAATATCAGAATGTCTGTACAAACCGAACCACTCAAGCATTATTCACACTGCATACTCCAGCTTTCAGATTTGTGCTCATACATCATTCACCCTTGTATTCTGGGGAACAATATTGCTAAATTAACTCCCTCATTGCCACCTTTGGCTTCTTCATTGGCCAGGAGTCCTACTCCTGCAGGCTTGACTCTGACACTGGGATGGTTGCATGTCATGTTGCCATTCAGGTGCAGTAACTGTCAAAATAAACAAGAAGTCACTTTGAGAAAAGAAAAGATAAAATATAGCTGCAAGCAGTAATGAATGGGGTCCACGCACAAAGAGCAGTTTTTTTTTGTCTTGGTTGAACCTTTAAACATTTGAGATGTTTGATGCCCTGTCAAAGGAATTTAATGCAAAGGTAGCTTTTAGTTTTATTGGCATTATTTTAATTAATTTTAATTTAATTAATAAAGTTGAAAGGCAAGCTAACTTGTTTTGTTATGGCAGATAAAGCATGTTTTCAAAGTTAAATGTTTACATTTAGATATTATTCGATATATTCTTTTATCACAAAATATATTCTAAACCAAACCATGTTTGCACAGTTAAATATTACATTACGTTGTTATATTTTTTATGTTAATAAACTGAAGTGAACTGAGACTCTGAAGTTTAAGTCATTCAGTCATTATCAGTCATTATCAGTATACTCTTCAAACTGGCAGCATTATCAGTTTATATATCATGATAAATATCAATATTGATCAATATGGAAAAAATGATTGTGATCATATTTTTTGCCATATCACCCAGCCCTAGTATACAGTGTCTCGCAGTGGAGTAAGTGATTTTAAAAACTTCACGAAGCTTTCAGATTTGTTGAAATGGTTCTGCTTTTGAAGCATTTGTGTGATTTCATAAAAGATGTGAGAAATGGTTGGACAGAGATATTGATTTCCTTTTTATTCAGGTTAGAATGAATCCAGTAAAGAATGAAATATAAATAATTTACCAGAAAGCACAGACATGTTGTGCTGTAGGTCCACATAGCACTTAACTTCTCAGAATAATTTGGTTATTGGTTGAGACTGATGATAAGAATCAACACAATTTATCACTTGGTAGAAGTGGCAACATGAGAAGTAGATGAATTGGTTGCTTACTGTCATGGACAGAATATCTACTAAATTCATTTTTTGAATAAATGCTTAACAATAATCTTAGAGGTTACAGTTAATTACAACTGAAAATGGCAATGCTAACATGCTGAGTGTAGCCGGTATAATGTTTACGATGGTCACCATCTTAGTTGAGCATGCTAACATTTGCTAATTAGCACTAAAGACCATGGTTGCTGCATCCGTGTACATGGGCTTGCATGCAGACAGTGGACATGCTTCTATACATACTACAATCAGGGGTTTTCAGATGCATGTGCATTCCACGCATGTGCCCTAGAAGACAAGGTAGCTATCTCACGACATCAAGATTATTTTATTTGGCAGACAAGAAAAATCGCAAAATGGAAAATGGTGTGTGTGACCACTTTATGAGAACAGGACCATAGATGGGGAATACACAAAACAAGCTTTGAGATGGTTTTTCTAGTGCATGTGCAGTTGGCACACTTGCAGTGCAGACGATCCGTGCTGCCACAAATTTTTGGTTGCATGCAGGCCCTTGCAGATAAGGGCAAATGACAAAATTGACGTCACACAGACCAACGCTGCTATGTAGACCCACGCAGATGTGGAAACTATGAATGAACTTAAACTGTGTGAGTGTGAGTGTGATCAAGGAGTTCCTGCAAAAGAGAGAGCCTGGCTCTCAGTGAAACTTCCCTGAATAAATAAAGGTCAAAAAACACAAGTACATCTGAGGGAATATCATTAGTTCTGTAGGTATTTGATCACAAATTGATGTATTGGACAAATTGGAACTTCAGATCACCAAAGTCATTAGGATTCATTTTATGACCACAGATGTCTGTACAGAATTTCATGGTAAATGATCCAGTAGTTGTTGAGATATATCACTCTAGATCAAAGTGGTGGACCAACTGACTAACATTGCCGTCCCAAATTTGTTCGTACAAAGTGTCAGTGTCATGTGTTTATACCTGAGAAAAATGTATTTCTTGCCTTATTTTTTTACCTGGCTGTATGAAGTGGGCATGATTTTCTGATTGTCACTTTTGAAATGTTACATGCTACCCCCTGCACATTTCTCAATGCAGCCCCTCCAATTGGGAAGTGTGTAGGAAGATGGGGTTTCAGTTGCTGACAATTTGACAATTCAACAATCACTTTGCTGGTAGCATACTAATGCATTAAAGCCCTGCCACTACTGTGGTTAAAAATGACCCTTTTCAAAGGGACAGAGAAACTCAGAACTACCTCCCTTCTACAGCTAATGATCACTTAAATGAAATGGGCAAATGATAAGTTCATTGATACAAATGGACAAGTGTAGCATATCAGAAAAGGATGTGACAGTTTAAGTCAGCTTGAGTCATGTGAATAATAAGCAGAACTTGAGACTCTGAGGCTCTGACAGCTTGGTGGTAATGTTTTAAATACCTAAAGCTGCCTGTGGATGACGTGGTGTGTGAGCTGTGTGCAGTTGGTGATGTGGCCTGATTCATTGACGAGCTGAGAATATGTAAGTTTAATATCTTCTTGCAGGGATTTACGAGGGCCTTGTAAAGAGAGTAAGATGTCAACATAAAGACTGATTTTATGTCGAATACTGGCAGTTTGAATTCCTTTGAAGCTATTCGACGAGTACTTTCAACTCGTCTGTTGAAAGTACAGAAAATACAGCAGCCAGGTTTTTGATGACGACTGCAACCTGGGAAGGATTCACCAGCACCAGCATGTTGCTGATAAATGTGCTGGGTGGTGGGGGAGGGGGGGCTACTCAAATCCTGCTTAGGTTCCCAAAAAGGCTTGTCGCAGCCCTGTGACAGGATATTTATGTTGAAAATGTTGGACTGTGATACTGAGACTTTCATCATGTCCCCAGTCTGCCTGTCAGCATCAGTCACCACCCTGAGATCCTGCTCAGGCTGCGGCTTAGTCAATGCCAGTCTCTAAACAAGCACGACCAGACCCCCGCTGTTCATGTCCACAGTCACAACGATGCATACAGTACATGCTATTATCCATGCAGTCAACGTGCACACACTGGCATTCAATATGTACACATGAATAAAAACAGACAGTACATAGATACACAAAATGCATCCACCCCTATTCATACACACAACAGACACACACACACACGCTTGTCAGTTCATCAGCTTAGCCAGTGACAAGTGGGCCTGCCAGTCTGTCTGTCTCTGTCAGCCTGACAAACTGTGTGTGTGCGTGCGTGTGTGTGTGTGTGTGTGTGTGTGAATGTGTGTGTGTTTGGGGGGGGGGGGGGGGGCTGAGTGTGTCTGAGCTGCTCTCTATGGAGCTTGCTGAGCACAGCTAATCACTGAGTGGTGCATCTTGGAGCCTTCTGATATCCTGTGAGATTCCCAACAAACACACACACACACACACACACACACACAGTGTCCAGGGGAGCTGAACTGCCTGAGGCCACGGGAGAAGAAGAAGAAGAAGAAGAAGAAAGAAACTCCTTTGTATTGTGCTTCTAACCCCCATCTCTATTTCTCCTGAGAGAAAACAGTTTAAATACAGGAGTGTTTACACACAGATGGTTGAATGATACAACAGGATTAATTTAATGTCTAACACTTTGAACTGTTTTCTCAATGGAGATGCATGCTAGTTTGGGGTTTGATGGAAAATAATGTCTTTGCAGCTTTCCATTTCCACCATATTTAAATGGTAATAATGTTTTTGCAGTATTAACTTCCCTTTATAACTTAAATATCCCCTGCAGACATGTATTAAGACATTCAAAAATACTCTGCTTTGAACAATATAGTGTGTGTGATATGGTTTTTCCACAAAAAAAGTATAATTACCATGTTAAAATCTTTAAAATTACACCTACTCCTTCTCCTTCATCAAAAAAAAATCTAGAATCTCTAAATATGTAAATATATTTCATGTCAGAAATTTAACTGTTGGACACAAGATGTCTCCTACTTCACTATTAAGTTCATTCTCAGTTTTTGTGCACTGGAGGCTTCAAGTTTCCTCATCACACCTGTGTAAATTGAATATTGTCACAAATCCTGCTCCTTAAGATGAATGTGAAAACAATCTTCTGGTGTCAAACGCCTGCACGGGGGGACTTTAAATTACATGCTAATTTTGCAACTGTTTTTGATAAGTAATATTTCATTCCCCCTCATGCACATCTGGTCTCAACACGGGTCTTTAGCCCGAGGGTAGTAAACATTAGTCATACATTGTTTCATCCAGTTAAAACCCCTTTCACTCAGCAGTGCAGTGACCCGGGATAACCCATGTTAGCTGTTGGTCTGAATAGCTCAATAAGACCTGGCTTTGTGACCCTGCACCTGACCGGGGTTTAATGAGGCTCTGACACTGCTGTAGTATCAAAGGGTGAACACATGCTTCTATAATAACTATAAGTTCATCAAAAGGTTATTAAAGAATTACTGTAAGACTACAGGAGATATTGTTGGTGACTTGTAGCTCTCTCTGCCACAAATTCCACTACTTAAAGCAAGACTATAGAACATCTAAATTAAAAAATTACATGTACTTTTTCTTGAAATTAATGAATAAAATTAAAAAAAATCATAAACAATAAACATCTCCACCACCAGATTCTGGGATTTTGCTGGTACTTGGTCTGGTATGACGAGTAGCTTGTAGTGTATAATGTTAGCTACTTTAGATATTGCAGGGAAACTGACATTAACAAAACCATAATGTACAACTTGGCAAATTTTAGACATATTAGAAACTATCTCCCTTTGGACGCAGCCAAGATATTTATTGCATGCTATGATTCTTTCCCATACGTCTTATTGCATCACATGTTGGGGGCAGGCTGGAGAAACAGCCATAAAACCTCTTGAGTCCTTATGCAAACAAACACTAAAAACTCTGGACAAAAAGCCAATGCATTTCCATCACTGTAGGGTACTGGAGAGATACAATTTACTGAGCTTTGAGAATTTTAGATTATTCTCAAATTTGTGCCTAGTTTATAAAATTTTAAATGGTTTGGCCCCTCCTCCACTACGTGACTTTGTGTACACACGCTCAGTAAGTTCTATTAGATCCTCCAGAATATCCTCCATAAAAGATTGTACCAGACCACAACTCAGTGGAATGCCCTACCTGATGATATGAAGAACTGCAGTTCTATCAATGGATTCAAGACCAGACTGAAACATGTACTAAAGACCAATCAGCTGTGTGACCATTGAGTCAGTGCTAAGTCAATGCAATGATGTGTGTAGATGTGAATAGACTCATATTCGCTCCAGATGGCACGAAATAAAGCAAACATGCATCCACAAGAGAAATGTCCCACCCTGAACAAAACGTTTGTGCTTCTTCCTGTCAGATGAGTTCTGTCAAAGTCTGAGCTGTCAGTAAATCACACCGTACCTCAGTAGGAGACATTTTTGTTGTTTCCTGCTTGTGGTTCCATTCCACTTTCTCTCAGTGAGGACACCTTGGCCTTTTCATTTTGACATGTCACATGTCATGGTAATAGAAGTACAGGATTGCTGTAAATTAGACTTGTGCTGACTGTCATAACCTTACTATTTGTTCATGCAGATGGCTCATGCAAACTAGTATCGATAGGTGAAAAAACATTTTATTTGCAACCTCAATAAAATGCAAATGATAATACGTGTTAGGTGACTATTCCTCCTTGCAGGTATTACCAAGATGACAATACACCTCAACATGTTTCATGCAAACTGTACAAAACAGAACTGGGATGAGTGTGAGGTATGAGAGTGGGGTTATGCCATTCAAATCTCTAGAGACTCACTTGTTGTATATGATGTAAAACAAGAGAAAAAAATAATGCAAATTATTTTCTATTTAGATACTTATATTAGCTGGTGTAGTTACATCACATCTTTTGTAGCCTGTCAGTACATCTTGAATATATATTCTAGGTGAGCTCCATATGCCATTTCCATTTTCCCATCTCTGCACACCAGTCAGGCATCCAGAAACACACCCACCCTGATCCTTAAGCTCTGGTAATAACTCTGAGCCATCAAAACAGGCTCTCGGCTGGAGTATAATAGCCCCTCTCTTCTTCCCATTTTACAGTATTTCCTCTGTCCATCTCAGCTGTAGGTGGGTGGATGGGTGGGGGGTTCAGAGATGGAGATTAGAGACCCCCCTCTGACTCCACAGATGGACGCTGCCATCCCTCTGCCATTAAATTCCTCTCAGATCACACACTACTCTTTTTGTCCATAAAGCAGAGCTGTAAACCAGTCCGGGGGTGGCTAGTAGTGGAGCCATATTACAGCTGGAATCCAGTGAAAAAATACATGTTGGTGAATACGTGCTATTTTAAATTTAGAATTTAATGAAGACTATTCATTTTTGATAGATTGGTATTCTTGGATCCTACTATTTTAATACAAAGTACTCACTTTGTGTTTCTCTGAACAGTGTTGTTGACAGTGAACAGTGGAGTGATCAGCACTCACAGAGAGCCATGTAGGTTTGTTGCTGGGACAAAACACCATCAACAAACCTACTCGCAACACCATGACAAAGATACCCAATCAATCTGGCTATGAGTCAAGCTACAAAAGTATGATTCACAGCCAGTCTAGAGAGGGGGAATAATTACAGAAAATAATAAATCTTTCAATTCACATATAACATGTGAGTATTATGCTAGACTTAACCTATCCTTCAAAGCAAACCAGGATAATGTAAATTTCGCTATGCAGCGGCTACTGTGGTCACAAGAGGTAATTAGAGGATAATGGGGAATGATAAAATGTAGCATAATGGTAGAACAAGTAGAGAAGAGTTGTTAAGTCAATAAACTGATTTGGACAATTGGACAATTATATAGTAATATCTATAAATACCTAAAGTGTGAAAACATTAGCCAACATCAGCTAAAGCTACTGAGTTAGCCTGTAACAGTAAAACCACTGACCATACAGAACTGAGCAAGTGTGTTATTGCTTAGGAATTCAACTTTTCATTAACTTTTCAAAGTGACCTAATTGTACATTCCTGGGTATCCTAACTACAGGAGCTTTTAATATTTAATTTGTCTTATGTTGTGTTCTTTGTCTAAATAGCCACTAGCTAACTGCTGAATATTTTTGCAATTCAACCTTTAGTTTTGAAAAACAGATTTTGAAATATGTAATATAATTTTTGATGTAACATTTTATAAATTGGGGATATGTTGAAATTGGAGATGTCTGCACTCTGTCCACACATTACAGTTATAGCAACATGACAGAAATAACATATTCACAAAGAAGCACCCGCTGTGTGGCTCCCAGTCTTTTATTGCATCATCAGGAAATTCTATTACATGTTATTGCTATTACAGTTACTCACATTTTGACCAATAATTAAATTATCCGGTATTTAATAGTTTTGGCATTGAATGACTGTTCAGTATCTGGGTTTCAGCCATTAATCTTTCAGCCCTGCCAGGCACAGATTACCTCTGAAAATTTTTTCCAAGAGAGGCCACACTGCAAGTCACCCATGGGGCATTTCTCAAAGAAAAAATAGAAAAAAAAAACAAAGACAGAAAATCCAGTCATGCTTTTCATCAAACATGATGCTGGCTGACACCATTTCCAAGACTGCCAAGTAATATTATTCCCAAGTTAATGGGGAATTTTCACAGTGGCAATGAGTAGAATCCTCTCTCTTTGTCTGCCTTGTCTATCTTTGGAAAATCCTCTGACCTGGACAAGTGTGACACGAGATTTGATTCATTACATGGAATAGAAAATGAATAGATCCCTGAAATTCCTGAGAATAGAGGAAGCATGAGAATATGTATATGACCGGTGTGTCGTTAAGAGTCTAGTGGGGCCCTTCAGGTGTACACCCTTAAGTGTGTGTATGTAGAGAGGGGGTTAATCCCCTATTCAGACCCCAGTATTAACCCCCTACCTTCTTTTCTCTTTTCCTCCAGCCGTCTTTTCCTTCCTCCCTCTATCTCCAGAGCTTTCCCCTCTTTCTCCCCCCTCCGTGACGCCCTCCAGTCATCCCTCTCCCCAGTTGCCTTTCCCTCCTACCGCCTCCTTCGCTCCTTTTACCCCATTCTTTCCATTCTTTTGTCATTGTTTCATTAGACTGACAGGGGAGGGACAGCAATTTACAGACAGGAATGCTTCCTCTGTACTTTTTTCACACCTAACAGCAAAGCTCAGCAGACAAGAGAAACAATGAAGTTAATAGAAGGGTTACAAGGCAGAGGTTTCTTCTTGGCTTCAGTGCTATTGTAACTTACAAAAATCTTTTACACATAGTAAAAAGTGAAAAGTCATCATCCTACTATGACATACAACCAACACCAGGTCCAGTAAATGGGCAAAGAAATGTATTCAAAATGAGTCTGATTGATTTAAATCCACTTTCTGGTCACTTTGACATTGTCATCCACACTGATAGGGTTAAACAGTGTTAAAGCCCTTTCACACTAATCCGGGGAAGTCCAGTGATTCATCATCACTTGATTCCTGCCAGTTCAAGCACATATGCAATTCTTTAATCCATCCCATTAGTGACTCTAGCTGTATCGCCATTCCATACGACTTACTTATTAGGTATATGACTAAGTAGTATTCAATGTCCTGTAAGCAATGCAATGCACAAAGGACTTAAAAGAGCTACTCACAGTCTGCAAAGCACAACGGTGCTTTGAGCCAAATGCTAACATTAGCATACTTGCAATGAATGCTCATTTTTAGCAGGTATAATATTTATCATGGTCACATCATCTTAGTTGGGTGATTTGCTCATTAGCACTACACACAAAGAACAGCTGAGGTTGAAATTGACTGAGACAAAATTTTTCTGTTTTATAATCAAGGTCATTTCATTTCAAAAAGGTAGTTTTGCAGGTACTTGGTCATAAAAAATGTCGATATGTGGCAATTTTTAAATTATTCAAAATATTATTAACATGAAGAATTGGGACACGACCTCTGTCTTAATCACATTAGAATCACAACTGCACGGTATGCTGTCCACCTTGTACTGATACTTCCCTGTCGTGCACTGCTATGGTGTCACCGCATGCCACACAATCACAGAACAGAAGGTGGCCGAGGCTTTTTATTAATTCTATTTATAAGCTTTTTTAATATAAAAGTTAAAAACAGGGCAAATACCACTAGGCATCAACCCAATAAACAAGTCAGTCAACAATGTACAGAATGGTTATAGTTGTAGATTTATTGGATATTTCTGTTTTTTCCCAAAGAATCAAGGAAAAGCCTTAATATTTTAAGGAATGCAGTATGTGTCCCTGCTAGGACTAAATGTGAGTAAATGTCTCCAGACAAAGACTAAGGGAATGGATTGCGCCTGCTAAAAGCACTCTGAATTACATAGCATTTGCACCCGCAATCTGCCCAATTTTAAGGTCCTATTCACAAAAGATTTTGCATTAATGATATGCCGGCACAAACACACCCGTAAAGTTTTGCAGCTGAGTGCAATTTGCTCTTGTTTTGTGTCTGTTTGAGTGAGCAGAGAGGTTTCCAGTGTTTCAGGCTTTTCTCCACATTTCAGCACACAGGTTGGTCCATAATGAGAACTGCAGAGAGCACAAAAGCCTCAAATTCTGTGTTTTTAATTAACAGAGGTGTGCACACACACAGGTGTCCACAATCACAAACCAACTTTCATAAGTTTTGCTTCTTTTACTTTTCTAGTGTTTCGCATCTATAACATAATCTACTGAAATGTCCATCAAAATAGTCTACAGCTATTAATGTGACTCAGGCAGGTCTGAAATGTGTTAGATTAATGTCTGAATCTCACAAAAATATTATTCAGGTGTCAGTGAATGTATCAAAAACATCAGTACTGATGTTTTGTTTGTTACCCACAGCTGGCTGCAGCATCGCACAGCAGCTGAAACAATAAGTGCGTCTCTTAACTGAGAAAGAGGCTGTGTGCATTTACGCACGTGGCACAGCAGCAGTAACTTCATTAACATCAGATCGGTCAGGATCTGATGGTAATTAATGTTCTGTGTTTTGCTACACATCTACAGATCAGCTGTTACACACAGATTTCATGTTTATACAGTGGAATGGTTTGTAATAAAGCAGCACTTATGGATGAATCCTGAGCTCCATCAGAGCTGTCAGGATATTTTTATTTTTAAGTAGCTGAAAGTCTGAGATAAGCCTGCCACCCCGTACTCACCTGATCCCCCCAATGTATGACTGAAGATTTTGCCCTTGATATCATTCAATATCAATTTATCAATTTGATATCATTCAAGCCTCAAGTAGATGTGAAGAGAGAGAGAGAGAGAGAGTGAGTGTGCTCACAGTTACCACCACTCTCTGAGGACGCTAATATCTATACCCTAACTGTATGAGGCAATTAGTCTTTGTGAATTATACTGTTCTTGCACTGAGGCTTATTTGCACAGAAAGGGGCCAATTATGCATCAAATGTATGATTATTACCTTATTACCATTCATGCAAATGGCACATGCCCACCATGACATTATTTGCTTGGCAGCGCAGGTTGCTTTGTGAACTACGTGCTATCTTTTTGTCTCATTTGCACTTGTTTAGCGGACGCAAAAGCTACATAATCCTTTTGTGGATTTGGCCCTAAGTGTCTTCTCTCTACCTTCAACTTCAAAGATGATTTTATTGTCACATCCGTAGCTTGGAGAACATCCTAAAAAAAACCCCTTTCTGCTACATTTTTTTAGTCATCTGTCACGCACGTCTGACGGAGCAGTACGCTTCTATGTTAACCAATAAAACTGTCTACACCACCACACGCAAGTAACGACAACCTGAAGAGTCTTCAAGTCTATTTTCCTCTGTTATACATGTGTAACTACAGTCATAGTGTATTAGGCTCTACGGTTGACCTACACACAGACGGAGCACTTGCTGCTGCTGCTGCTATGCTAACGCTACGCTTTCTGTGTAGACAAGATGTTAGGCTGCCAATTCAGCAGCAGCTTTTACATTTCGATGTAATCATCTTGTTTACATGGAATTGCTTTTGATTGTGCTCACTTTCAATGTTTCACTTTTGATTTATTTCTGTAATTGAATTTATGGGTTTAATTATTATTTTCAACCTTTGTTTCTTTTATCTTCTCAAAGTGTTAGTTTTTCTTTATTTAGCTGTAAAGCACTTTGTAAACTCTGCTCTTAGTTGTAAATTAAGTAGATTTTTAAAAATTTGATTATTCAATTTCTTTATCATAATTGTTTTTCTATGTATCATTTTCATACATTATTATTGTCATTAGTATTATTGTTATTATAATTATTATTATTAGTAGTACTACTACTACTAGTAGTGGTGGTTCAACACAGTAACTGATGATTTCCTACTATTCTTTTGTTGCTTTTCTATTTTGGCATGTATCTAAGGCTTCTCATTTCTCAGACAGACCTAGACCCAACCAACACTGACTCAAGTGACATCACTTGAGGCAATTTATCAGATTTCACACAGCTTCGTCTGCAGACACAAAGGACTTTATGCTACTTTTTACACATATGCAGTAGTGCTCCCCAACACCTGGAAACACGCTGATGTGTAAAATCAGTGGAGTTCCCTTTTAATTAAGGACCACATTACATATGTCTGTATTGATTTTGATATTTTCTGTGTATGTTCATTGATTGAAGAGACAAACTGCACTGTGCTGCTGCTGTGTATTTTCTCAGCTTTACTCTCTCTTGAATCAGACATCTTGATCTCAGTGAGATGACCTAATTCAAATGAAATATATCCCATGTCCCATGACTGTGAGATGTGATTAAAGGCTCTGAAAAAGCTAATCCATGGATCTCACTGATGTCAAGGTCAAGGATGAACTTCTTGAAATGTCTTAGAAGAAATACAGGTTATAAAAATGTTAACACTAATGTTTTAACATGATTGTCAGTGAAAAGCAGCTGCGTTGCTGTGTCTACCAGCTAGCTAGTTGTCACATCTCATTTGTTAAATACATTTACATTTAATGATGATAATGGTAATGATGATGATTATTGTTGTTATTTGAAGATGTTAAGTCATGGGCGCGTGTGCAAATAGTTTGAGCAGTCATAAAACTCTCCTATCAGTCCAAACCACCTGGATGTGCTTCCATCCTCCTGCTCTGCCAATCACCTTGAACCATGACCATTTCCTTTTCCTGTACCCAACATCCTGTCTGCTTGGATTTATTACCACACCCTGTCACTCATCCTTCCTGAAAACAGTGTTCTCTCAAAACAACACAGGACTGTTTGTCTCAGTACTAAAGACTTACTTCTTACTAAAGTGGAGGGTTTTTACGGTAATGTGTGCCTCGCCTAAGCAGTAAATACCTACGATGTTTGTCATACTCATACTCATACTTCTGCACACTGCCAGTACAGTAGAATGTTGATGAAAGCTGCTATGAAAAATATTCCTCTATGACCGTTTTCCACAATGTCGATGGAATACTGAAGAGATGAAACAAAAATGGACTAAATCTTCATATAATAGCGTTGACAAAAAAGTTGACTTCAGTGGAATTTGAAAATAAAAACTTTGATAAAACTTTAATATACTGTATTTTAGAGAGGTGTTATGTTTGATGTTTGTGTGTTAAATGACAAAAAGGGAGAATCCAAATTCATACTTTCTTTTATGTGGCCAATTATTTGTACCTGTTCTTTAGACCAAAATCAGTCAGATGGATTCTAACCTGGAAGCAGTTTGTTCAAGTTGTACTAAAACTAGACTAGTAAGTCAAGTGTTTTTATCTACTTAAAGTAGGCTAGATGTTTACTGTTTTCTTTGACTGAGAGAGGGCTAAAATGGTGAGTTTCGTAGATACGAAGTTGACTAAAAAGAAGGATAAAGTCGACTACATACTGTATGTCAAAAGGCTGAGGTATGCTAGTTAATGCAAGGTGTAAATGCACACAGTATGCATTGTGATTGGAATGCAATCAGATGAGCCAGACCACATCTGGAGGTGGTCTCAGCCAGGTGTTAATGCAGTATGTACAGCCTGACCACAATCATGAGAAGAAAATCCACCCAGTTGGTTGAAAGGTCACTTAACTCCATCTCTTCCTGCTATCTTAAGCAAGCCTGGCAAAAGCTACAAGTAATAGTGGCTGTAGCAAACAAGTCATAATAGTAATAGCTAGCAAGCCTTGCAATAAAGGAATGATGTCTGTCCACGGCATTGCTTCCCCTCTCCTGGGATGCGCCATGTTTGTTGACAAGTCTGCCCGTCCAGCTAATTTGCATATGGAAATCTTATAATAATGTAGGCAGAATGGTGATAACAAGAACTCTTATGAATAACAGATGTCAATGGGCTCATGGATTGGATGTCATTATTCAGATAATACCTTACTTTCATTACTTTCACTTGTCCACACAGCTGGCCAATCGCTGCCTGAAGTGGGCGTGGTTGTCGGGTTGTTAGTTTTTGAAGAGTTACAGAGATTGTCGGATGTGCCACCCACCCCTCCAATTCTGACACTGGAAAGGTGTGGGGGGGACTTTCAGATGTGGCTTGACCATCTGATAAGCCCCTCTGATGAAGCATACTGACACCTTAAAACTCACACAGACTTTTGGTCTCAGGACTTAGACTTAGACTGACAGACTACATTTAATATTAACTAACAATAATAACATGACATTAGTGCACAAGTTTTAAAATCTTTAAAGTTTTTCTTTTAAAAGATTTCAAAAATGTGATCGACAAAGGCAAATGAGGTTTGCTAGTTCAGATCAGATGAATACTCAGATGTGTATGTGTGAGTGTGTTAACTGAAGCTATCAGTGGAGTTCTCAGAAAGCACAATAGGAAGGGGGAGCTCCCTGATGAAAGATGAAGAGACTGGTTTAATCTGTGGAACCAGTGGAACCGTCTGAAAAGCAGCAGCACTGTCAGCTACACTGTATGATAAACAGCAGGACATTCTACTTCAGACTCTGTATGTTGGCTTGTTTATGATGCCCTTTTACCCTGTTTTCTGACAGAGAGCATAAACAAAATACTTTTCGGCTGATTGCATGTAAATGTAATGGACGGAGGCAAACTGAGGGAGATGTAGCTTCTCTGCTGGCAGCACCAAGTGAGGTGAAGAGGAGTCAGACAGTCAGCAGGGAGTTATCCAGGCCCTTTTAAATTTGTTCCCCACAGCTTTCACAGCAGCTCAAATGCTCACTGTGTATTTGTGAGCATCAACTCTGACCAGTGACATCTGACCAAAACACAGTTAGATTCCACAAAATAAACAATGATGGTGCTTCAAGGCTGATAAAAATTAGATCACCCAGTCTCAATTTGTCACAGAAGTTTGAATGTTAAACTGAGCTTCTCAGTCTCCGGTACGTTCAGTTTTAACCTGAACAGATTGCCAGTGAGAGTTACAAAATTTGTTGGATGAATGCTCCCCAAATTCCAATGTCAGAAGTATGTAGGGGGAGGGGGTTTCATATGCTGTTCAATCATACACATCACACAACCACTTAGTTTGAAGCATACTGATACCTTTAGCCTTGTTAGCTGTGCTGGTGGTGTCACAGCATAGCAATGTTAGCGATGTTGGTCCACCAATTCAGTGCAGTCTGAAATATGTCAACTATCAGATGGATCACCATTAAATTTGATACAGACATTCATGATGCTCTTCCTGTAGTGTAATCAGCAGGTTGATATTTTTGTGAAATGTCATTGTCATTAGCACTTAGCTGGAAGCACCACTGTGCCGTCCCAACACCCACACCTGCAGTCTTGAGCACTTAAATGCATGTTCATGCACCACCAGGTAGTAGACAAGTGTGTCCCATGTCTGAAATATACCAACACACACAGCACTTAACCCACACTTGACACACACCTCTAACAGTGCTTTGAGGTTATATTTAGAGCCAGGTGTATCCCACATTCACTGCGGTATATTGCGCTACACCAGTCCAGTTGTTGTGCAACAGGCTGGGTTTAGGACTGACAATAATCAACAGACAATAAAAAGTTGAAGTTTATGAAAGTTGGATTCTGTGTAAAAAATATTATTAATATAATTAATATAATTAATTTATAATTAATCTATTCTTCTTGATCAGGCTCATAAGACTAATACTTATACTTAATAATACTGCATATTTGACAGTGTCAAGATAAATATTAAATATCATCCATTATTAAAGATTTTGAGAAATATGTTCCATTGTTTATGTTAAAGACATTATCAGACAGAAATCATTCTAAATAATATTGTGTTTTGTGTCTTATTTTAATTGCTTTGTCCTCTCAGCTCCATCTAACTGTGACTGTTACACTGTCTGCTTGATCCAATTCATTTGTTCCAATAAATCATCTGAGCTCGATTGGGCCATGTACAGTATTTGTATTTGCGTGAGTGACGTGATGTCCTTATTTAAGTGTCCTAGACTGTGAGCTCTGATAAACCTCCACACACACGCAGTCTTATCAGGTACTTGTGCACTGTGACGGTAAATACGTCACACAAGTAGCCACTTCACTACTTGCAAATACTGCAAGTGTGGAGTATTGGGAAGGACACTTTTATTTAATTAAAATTAAACTTTATATTTGTGAGCTGTCTATAAAGATTTACGTCTTCAGTAGGAACCAATGGGCTGAGAGCCACAGACAGGGTAAGGAAGTCAGACAGTATTGAGAGAAAAGACTAACAATGCTTTAGTCCTTTCATGAGATTTGTTGTAAAGCAGAAAGATATGGAATAACAGCCTTACTCCTCAAGATTGTGTTGATTGCTTATAAAACATTAAATTGATTAGCACTAGGTTATATTTCCATATGTCCACTTGTTTATGTTTTATTATACAATTATCTTATTATACAATTAAGTCCTCCAGTCTTTTTTATTTCTTGTCCAAGCACCACTGTATGTAACTTTGTTAGGAAAAGTTATCATTCTATTATTATTCATAATCAGGATAATATAAGCCATCTGGCCATTTTTAGTTGAACCAGTCAATGTCCATTTGAAAGTAAAAAATATGCAGCTTTTCTCTGTTTTAACAGTATATTGATTAGAATAGCTCTGCTTTATCTCACCTACTTGGCCACAACAATGGAGCGCTGAGCAATCCACCTTTATTTAAACACACTTGTTGTGTTTTTTTGTATCCGTGTCTGTGTGTGTGGGTGGATGGAGGGGGGGGGGGGGGGGGGGGGTGGATGAGGTCACAGATAAGAAGTAGAAAAGAAAATGTGAAAGATGTGTTGCTAGACTGTGGTGGGTGGGCAGGAGGAGAGAAAAAAAGGGAAAGAAAGATGGAGAGAGAGAGAGACGGAGAGTAAGTGAGAAAACATGGAGAGAAAAAGAAAGAAAGAGAGGTGTGTGATCATCCTTCTCACGGCTATTTTCTGTGTTTTTCTCCAGGAAAACTGTGAACTGACAGTGTTTCGTGTTCCTTGATGGCGGTCCATTTAACCTGTCCTCCCAAGAAAAATGGCATATTATATAGTTATGTTTGAGTGACAGACGCCATGTAGCGGCCATAGTAATTATGACCTGGAGAAGTGACGCAGTTCAGATGACGTCTATATTAGATGACAAACTTCTATATCGGAGGTGGTGGGTTGGGTGGATGGCTAGAGAAATAGATGGCAAAAAGTGGACTTAGCTGCAGGAGACTTCCCGTTTCCAACCATGAGGCGGGGCAAGGTGGTGTTTGCTGTTGCCATGATGACGAAGGTTGCCTAACTTTAAGGAAGTAGTAACTCTAACCCACACCACATTTCAAGTGATCATTTCAATCCAAACCTCGATCTTTCCCCAACCCTAACCAAGTGGTTTTTGTGCCTGAACCTAATGAGACTTTAACCACACCACTTTATGATGTGTTGTCACATCATAAAGCATCATTATTTTTAAATAGTGATTTGTAATGGTTTTGGAAAGCTGCCAATAGAGGCGGCATATTAGACAACGCTCAACCTATTTGATTGTTTAATTATGAGGATGTGTTGGTTCCATTTCCCCAAAATTCTCTTTTCTTTACTCTCTACAGTTGTGTCAAACATGTGAAGATGTCAACATGTCAAGAGTTGATCCTCTGGTCTGATCTATGACAGTCTTAAATGTCTAGAAATATTGTGTGATCTGATCCTGGCATAGATCATATTAAATCTCATGTTCATTAGCTGTGTAAAATTACTCTAACTGATAATTAACCATGCCACAACACACAGTCTAATAAATTAAAGGTACAGCACCAAGGTTTTACTATATACATGTAGCATGAAAAGGCCATAATAAATAGTTGATAGAACAGAAAAGTAACAGGATGTGGATAGATGGGAGGATGAAGTGAGGACCCAAGTGCAGTGAGAGGCAGGAGACTGAAGACGCTTTTAAAGAATTTATTGTCTTGGCAAAACAAAAAATACCACAGCCAACAAGGCTATCTAACTAATCTCCCTTGGCGGCCGTCAATCTAAGGTGCAGAAAACAACAAAGAGAACTAAGATAAATCTTCTCTGATATATGCATGCATGAAAGGCAATCTCAAGAGTCAGCAAACAAAAACACTAACAGGAGATGTATATACAGTGTACATACACACACACACACACACACACACACACATATATATATATATGTACATAAATTACCACTTACCAGTTTGGACATACTTTCTCATTTAAATGAATGGAAATTTGTGTCCAAACTTTTGACTGGTACTGTGTATATGTTAGGTGAAGTCAATGATGGTACCTTGGGGGGCAGCATGGCACACAGTCCTGACAACAGGTGTATAAAGTCATTGCCTGCAGGAACTTGCAAAGAAAAGTCATTTCAGGTGTTCAGGAATTACCAGCTCTGAACTGAATTTGATTTTGAGTCTAAAATCTGTGAGAATGGGTATATCAAACATACTTAATAGGCAGACTCTGGTCTGGATCCAAATAAATAACAATTTAATCCAAACTGGGAACAAAAGTTAAATGCAACCTGATCCGGTCTGCTTTTGAGAGACACATCCCTATCACATCACCTCAGCCATCATCATTCAGCTGCCACTAATCACCACATCTATATATATATATGTGTATATATATATATGTATATATGTACACACTCACTGGCCACTTCATTAGGAGCACCTGTGCAATCGAATGCAATCCAATACAACAGCTCTGCACAAATTCTACATTTACAAAGCTTATACATTTTCAGTTTTTGTTGACATCGTCGGAAAGGTGATAATTCTACTTTATTATTGAGGTCCTAGTGTGTGGTGGTGGTGTACTGGAATGCATTTAATTGCATGATATTGCATTATATACATGAGGGGGGAAAATATCACTTACACTTGAATGTCTGCTTGCTATTATTTTTCCTAGAATTCTGCTTTCAGAGCTAGTTATTATTAAGTTATTACTAAAACCAATAATAATTGAATTCAGAGGAAATTATGTAACATGATAACAAGTAGATACATTTATATAGTCTTACATTTACAACCGGCTGTTTGAGGGCCACCATAATGCTGATGTGGCCCTGGATGAAATTGAGTTTGAAACCCCTGTTTTAGATGATCAAATTGTCACTAGGTGACACCTTTCACATTACACTTAGTACAGCTTTGACACTTTTGTATTGGGCTATATGCTATTCCTTTTGCTAATTCTGTCTGATACATGAAGGAAGAGAACAACTGTCTATTATACCATGAGCTGCACCATGAGCTCCCAATGCTACCTCCTACTCAGATATTGAGGGCATTACCAACTGAAAAGTGATTTCACTGATACATATGTCCGATATAAGCCTTCTGCCTGCAAACAAGCAGAATAGTTCAACATTAATTAATTTGTAGGCAGTCAGGTTGGCAAATCAAACAAAAGTGGTCAATCAAAAAAACTCTTACAACACTTCCTAAGTGTTGAACTTTAAACCTATCAAGTGCCTGCGTGATCTCTGGATTCTAACATCATGAGATATAAACCTCCATCTACCAAAGGCCATTGACTCCATTAAGTCCTCCAGAGATAAAACACCTACAGATTCTGAGGGCACCACAGGGCACTGGAGGACTGTAGAGCCACTGTTGTTAATGTTCACTGGTCATGTTTTTTCTTTATTTTATTTAAAATGATGGTTGAAATTTCAGTCCATAAAAGGGCTGTGGGCTTATTTCATGCAAATCATGAGGCATATGTGATGGTGGAATGAAAAGTTGGCTGTCTTAGAGAGGAACGAGATGTGATATTGATTAAACATGTGGATAACAGCGTACGGTCTTTCCTGGAAGGCATTCCTAGTGTTTAACACTGTTCTGGAAACTTGGGAGAGAAGTTTAAACACTGCTTACTTTCTCACCTCTGCACATCTGGTCAATCACTGCATGAAGTTGGCGTAATTTTAAAGTTATAGTGTTTGTTAGACTAAAATCAGTCAAGTGGATTCTAAACTGCTAGTTGGTCATGACTAAAACTTGACTATCAAGCGTTATTGTCAACTGAAACTAGACTAAATATTCAGTTTTCTTTTACTGAGATGAGACTGCAAAGTTCTCATTGATACAAAATTGACTAAAGTTTGAGAAGTTTGAAGTTGACTAAAGGCTGAGCTACACTCAAAACGAATCAGTTCGTGTGTACGTCATCTGAACAGCTTTACACTTTTCCTTCAAATGTGGTCAATTACTGTTCAACTTTCAGACAGCCTCTCTTACGAGGTATTCATAGTGTTGAACTTGTTCTTACACATGAAAAGTGGCAAAAACAGTTGAGTAAATAATGAAAAAATAGAACTTCAGAGAGAAGTTCAAACCTTGCTTATTTTCTCACCTCTGCACAGCTGGTCACTGCATGAGGTGGGTGTGAATGTCGGATTGTTGATTTCAGAAAGTTAGTTCTGCAGATGCAACCCCCCCTAAATCCAATGTCCAAACTGTGTCTGTTGGAGCATACTGACACCTTAAGACTTCAAACAAATTGCCATCATTGTCAAAGGACACAAAGTATACCTATAGTAATTAGTCACACAAAATATGAATCTGTTTAAAGATCATCTAAAATCATCCCTCACTCAGGTGCTGGCATTTCTAGACTTCTGTTTTGGACTGAAAACTACAAATTGTAGAGAAATGTACATGACTGCCAGCCATCTTGAATTTTGAAAGCTCTTTTCTAATGCTGCCTTCAAGGACACTCCAACAGCTGAGCTTTCAGATGTGGCTCACAAACTCACATGAACCTTTCATACCATACTTT
Organism: Thunnus maccoyii; assembly: GCF_910596095.1. NCBI lineage: Eukaryota > Metazoa > Chordata > Actinopteri > Scombriformes > Scombridae > Thunnus > Thunnus maccoyii. Next base: position 2,959,967 of record NC_056544.1, on the reverse strand, counting down.
TTACAACATATTTGTATATTGTTTGTATTCTGGGTTTGATTTTCTGACATCACAGATCATAGAATGTAATCCTTTTTGCTGTCTAACTCTCAAATCTTGGACGTCAGAGCTGGTGGTGCCAGTTTTTCTATTACTTACTGATCACAGCCTGAGCTCCCACTGAGAGCATCATTAATGAACCTGAGCCTTTCATGGCAACTTCAGAGGTTGTTCAATAAAATGATGTCTTGTAGTAAACGCTAAGCAGAATACCCACCCAAAGTAAGCCAGTATATTTTATAGTCAATGTTTTAACTGGAGTTATGAAAGGATTAACTTTGCTGGCTTTAACTTTTACTGGTAGCTGAGAAGCAACTAAAGAAAGTTCCCACAGAGCAAATCACTGTCACATGAAAAACTAAATTTGTCAGGGGTTGTGAATGAGCCCCTCAGAACATGGTATTTGCACTTCCATCACATGGCCATGAACAGTGCACTCTGACAATGATGAATGAATTTTTTAGGTCAACAATCTGGACAAAACCTGCTTTAGTAATCTGGTGCAAAGTTGTTTTCAACTTTGGGGAAACGTCATGTAAAATCAAATTTAAAACTGTCTTATTTAAACAAGTATTCAACTTACTGAGTGAATAGTTTTTAGAGGGACCTTTGTCAATGTTTCTAGCTTCCAGTTATTTAGGCTAAAGATTTAGCTGTGAGAGGAAACAGCTACATCAGCTAGAACCCCGCAAAGCTGAAAACATGCATCACTAATTTAGATGACAACTGTTAATGTCCACTTTTGTTTTTACTTTCAAATCACTGGTTTAGATCATTTGGTTGAACTGGGAACTTGGATTAAAACCAGTCTGATAGCTTGTGATAGCTGTTAAGTGCATTTTAAAGGTGTATATAAAAGTTGACTAATTTCCTCATCAGGAGGTCGTTTTGCCACAGGAGACTGCTGTTCATTTCCTGTTTCTAGCTGTGATCTCTCCCTGAACCAAGTGGTTTTTGTGCCTAAACCTAACCAGACCTTAACTACATCGCTGTCACATCATAAAATATCATTATTTTTTAATAGTGGGGTGACAGGTTAGAAAACACTATGTGTCAACGTACATTTGGTCGTGTAGCTTAGAGGACATGTTGCCATGCAGCTATGAGCATACATAAAGTACGATTTCAGCTACAATTTATGACCATATGGACTGTACACACATTTGTACACCAGTGTATTGTATAAAAACCGCATGTATGTCCTACGTCTTTGTTTGCCATCCACTACTCTAATGGTACAAAAAGAAGCCCAATCACAATTTGCTAAAAACAATTTTACCCTCCCAATTACATAAACAGTAACCCAACTGGATGGAAAACCACCAAATTTGACAAAGACATGCTGTAGTCGCGTGCACACAGTTTTCCTGTACAATGGAGGATTACAGTTTCAAGTGCAATTACATTCATCAGTTGACCTCAAACTAAAGTGTTTTCCATAAATTGACTCAGCTTTTATCTTGTTTCCAACCTGTGTGATCACGTGACGGCTAGAGGGGTGTCCTGCTGCCTAACACTTAAGGCAGTGACCATTGACTGCAACGTTCCCTGTTTGTGTCCAGCCAGGAACTTTTTTTTTTTTTTTTTTTTTACATATCATTCCCCCCATTTCCCGTCTCTCTCGCCCATCATTTCCTATCAGCTGTTAACTCTCAACTCAAGTGAATACAATATTATCACAACTAACATAAATGATAGCCAGACATATAAAAATAAGACCCAAGTTATGATAAATCAGAGACATCCTGTTATGTTGGTTGTTCTGCTTTAGGAACCTGCTAGTGCATTAGCATTCTAAATAAAGAGTGTTTGGGATTAGACACTAGAGAAAACAGTTTACTGTGACCCAGTGACCTAAATGAACACATGAACATTTTCAGACTCTCTTTTACTGAGAACACATCCTCCAACCACGCCTGTGTGATACAGCCTAACTGCAAAGCCACTACAGATGTATATAATGCTTTCTGTTTGACACCATGGTGTGCTGAGTCCTTTTGGCAGTGGAAGCTGATGTTTTCCATCTGCACTCGACTCCGCCCTATGTCATCTGACCAGCTAATCCCTACAGATTCATTAGCAGCTCTTCACTCCTGACTCTTAAATGTCACACAGAGAACAGACAGACAGGAGGGAGGAAATGAAGCAGATAGAGAGACAAAGCAGAAAAATACTAGAAATAGAGCAGTAGAGTTCTTTCTATGTGTAATTAACTATTTCAGTCATGAAAAAATAGATAATATGGCAGATTAATTATATTCTCCTCCTCCTCTCTGGTTAATTAATTCGGTGATGGATATTGCACAGCTTGATTCTGGCCCAAATCCAACTCTGCTGGAAGCCAAATCCAACTTGAAGCACCACATACCACTGATTATGCACATTTTTTCACATTAACTACATGTTGCTTTGACTTTGCGTCAGTCCAATTGCAAAGGAATTCTGCTGTGGTTTTCATTGTTTGAATGTGGTAGCCCGCTGCAGACCAATTTCCACTGAATTAGCACTGACAAATATAAAAGCACTGTGATGGTTTACTTTTATGATGAAAAATCAACAGCCGTCTGAAGGTAAAAAAAACCCCCAAAACAATTCTACAGCATTCTTGGAAAATGGTCTGCAGTAATAGTAGTACATACATTCCATCTAAATTCTTTTAAAATCTCTTTTGAGTCTTGATATGTTTTGCTTTCTCTGTACTCTAGCATTAAATAAGTGGTTCAGGATTATGGGAACCATCTGACAAATTCACCTAAATGTGAATAATATATATAGTGCAATATATAGTATATGTTTGTATGTTCTGACTGCATTTTGCTGTTGATATGAGATGAAATGCCACGGCAGCATTTCATTTAATTCATTGATAAAAACCTTGACATGCCATTGAAAGCTGTGAATAAAGCTTGTACTATCTGAGTCAATTGGGATTAGTTTGCCACACATACTGTTCTCAAGGTCAAAAAATACAAAAACTACTACTACTACTTCGTACTTACTTTTTTAGGAACAAAAAATACAGAAGAAAATCTGTTCTGAAAACTGACAAAAAAGCAAAACACAGTAGACTTCAGTTACAGCAACATATGGTTATATAACTATGAACAGAGTTCACAAATATCATAAACAATGTGAGACATCATAAAATCCCTATAGGTACCAGTAGTGCTACTTTCAAAGTGATTCTCAGTTTCATTCATTTATACTGTTTATACAGCATAATTATTTTAAAGGGACATTACGTATTCTCTAACAAGCTCTGCAGTAGAGTTCTGCTACCCGACCCCTGACAAAGTATCAGGTTTCAGTTGGGGTTGGGCCATTCTGTCTGACACTGACAGTACTCACGTTTTGCAAGTGAAAATATGCAATATAGTAAAAGTCAGTAATGGATGAAATAACAAAAATACAGAGTTTGGTCTCAGGTCGGGTTCAGGTCTCAAATTCGGCAGTACTAGTCAGGTTTCGTTGTGTCTGGTCTTCGTTCCATGTTCTTTAGTCCATTCTTTAGTCCAGTTGAATAGGACTGGTTGGTTTTCCGCCTTGGTGTGATTTGTTTGGGCAGATATGAACACAGCAATCATACTTGGGTGCCAACCAAAACAACCACACCAAGATCCTTTAGAGGAAGTGGTTCTGGATCTGACCTGACTACAAAGTGTATTCTACAACAAAATCAACAGTTGCTAGCAGCTAACCGGAGAATGAATTATGATCCAACCTGGACTAATAAGGAAGTATGTTGCCATCTTCTTCAGGATCTTCTTCCTGTGTTTACACTCTTGCTCCTTCCCTAGACACATCTGACCAATGAGGCGAGTGAATGTTCTCACATGGCTTTTTGTCATTTTAGTTTGCATTGATTGTTTTCAAACCAAACCAAGAGGAAAACATAAATGTACCAACACATCTATCAGACCAGAGCAAATCAATTATAGGTATGAAAACACTGTAAGATGAAGGTACGGGCTGGGTTAGGGTCTCTGACTCTATATCCACCCATCCTCTCAACCTAGCAATTTATCAACAACCACATCAACCCCATACAGATGTAACAGTTTCAGTTCATGCTATGAGAAAAAGAGAAACGAGTTGGCTTTGAAACAAACCTATGCTGTGATGCTGCGGCGTGATTGTTGTTGAGATGCAGAAGGAGTGCCACATGTCCTCATTAAGATCACAGCTGAGGCAAAAAAATTCATGTGATACAGCATAATTGTGTCAGACAGGGAGGCTGGTGCAGTACATGAGGCGCTCCTGCTTTCCCAGCTGCTGACAGCTGCAGCCTCCTGACAGGACGGAGAACGTCAGCAGAGATGACAACAGCCACTGATCCTTCACACAGAGGGACAACAGAGCAGAGGTGAAACCGTGATCTATTTCTCTTTTTGTCTGTCTCCACTCTTTCTTTCTCTCTCTGTTTTACTCTTCCCCTGCACACAATCTAGGTCAGCCTGTCAGTGATCTGCCCTCCATCCATTCGTCCATCCATCTATCCATCCTGCAGAGGAATACAACACCCACCGCTCCTGTCAATCACACACTGATTAGTTTGGCATTGTCATAGCACCTGTCAATCACTTTGCCTGCATCTACCTACTTACCTGTCTGTCTGTCACTCAGTCAGTACATGTGTGAGTGAGTTAGGGTGAGGCATTGACTCCAACTGTTTTCACTCAGAAATCAACTCAATTAAACAGTGGTTTATGTGGGGCCATTTCAATTACGCATGGTGGTCAAGAAACTAACTAATGACATTAATAAACTCAGTTTGTATTCAAAAAGCTTATGCTACTTCATTAAATTGATAACAATCGCATCTGCAATGTTAAATCATGGCTGCAAAAATACAACTGATCTTCTTCAGCATCATTTTCACACAGTTGACTGTCTCTACAGTGATGTCAGGAGCTGCCATCAAAACACACTGGAGGGTGGAGCTAGTACAGTAAGTGATGTAGTTTACAGTCAGAGGCAGGGCTGCTGCTGGCCTTTTGAGTGCCCTAAATGGAATTGCTTTGTGGCCATTAATGCTAACTTTGCACCTCTGTTATAGGTATCTGGGAAATGTGGAAACAAGTATATTGTATAGTGAAGTATACCCACACCTCCTAGATTTCCAGATAAAATTTAATTTTACACCAATGATGTGACACACGTATTAACTAGTCCAAACAAAACTAAACACTTAAATTAGACTCTGGATTAACTATTTTAACTAACCACATAGAGGTCGACAGCCAGTGTTTCCCGAAACTCTACAACGGAGGTGGCGAGTTCAAAGTTAGCATGACTCATAGCCAGACCATGACTCACAGACTGGACTTACGAGAAATACGAGAATTTCCCCAGAGTGGAAAAATACCAACATTTTCCTTTAACTACTCAAAACTTTTAGATTTAGTAGTTTATTTGAAGCTGAGGATACATGAACATTTATCAATGACTTACTTACATTTATAACAGCAGACTTAATGTCTTGTGTATTTTGAGAAGTCTATGTGTATTTATAAAAGATTTTGTACATCAGCCCTTGTCCATTTAGTTGTTGACCAACCAAATAGATTTTTTTTTCACATCACACTGATTCAGCAGATGTTTTCTCTTTAGCAGATCAGGCAGGAACTACAGGGAAGAGGGAGTTGCAGCAGTCTAGGCAGGACATGACAAAGTCCTGGATGAACACCTAGGCCGTCTCCCTAGTGAGGTACGGGTAGATCCTCTTGATGTTGTTCCAGGGAGGAATCTACAGGAGCAGACTACTGCTGCCATGTCTGCTGACAACAACAGTTTATCAACCAGGGTCACAGCCAGGTTCCATACTGTCCGAGTTTTCCCACAGTATCCTCAATGCTGATGGGCCGTGCTTTGCGTGGGCATCCTTTCCTCTACAGGAATATAAACTCAGTCCAGGTTTAGATTTTTCACAACCTGAAATGACGTACTTGTAAATGGCTCATCTATAAAAAGTAATAAATAATGCATTTACCATTAATAACGACATTGCTTAAAATGCTTTGTAAAGGGTTCCTTAAAACTGGTTGCAAGGAGTTGAACCAAATCGTTTGTAGGTGTAGTAAACACTACCTAAATATCTAATCTAAAATATAATTGAGCCACAACACACAGTGGTTAACCTGCAGTCTGAATACCACAAGTTCAACTATATTTATTCTAATAAAAAACAGTATGCTCTAATAATATTAATAAAATGTGTGTGTGTGTGTGTGTGTGTTGTCAAGCTCAGCCTTGTATTGTGTGGATGCCCTTGACTTATTTTGGCTGGTGATGGAAAAATCTGTGTTGCCTATTGCTCATCAGGAACCATCTGTGGTGATAACAGATTTACTGTGAAACATGGTTTCTATCTCTCTCTCTCTCTCTCACACACACACACATAAAAAAGGTTTCAAAGCAAAAATTCCAAAAGATAAATCCTTCAACTTCCTGCATTCTCGGCCATCCTGGTAGGATCTTTGAATGGCTCGGCCCCTCCACGGCCCCGTTATTTCTCCCATTTTTGTTGAGAGTTTTCTCACTCTAAGGCTCTACGGTTTATGTGGTAGCGGGTAACTATTGCCAGATTAGCAGGAGCAGACTTTGTATAGTGATACAAGTGATCTGATACAATCAGATCACAGGTGTATTTTAACTTCATCACAACAGAGTCTACAGCCACACAAGCAGTTCTGTGAGGTTGCAGTGCTCATTCTGAAGAAACCAAAACTTAAGATCCAAGTTTTCCAGTTTTTCCAGTTTTCATACTAAAACCCCAGCAGAATAATGCTAAGATAAATTGTTCAAATATTTTTAATTAGAAGTTAAATATATTTTCAACCATGCTGCAGCACCTTAAACAAACTCTTTCTGGGCTTATGCTATTGGACAAATGAAACCTGACCTGAATATGGTGTGAGATTAAAAGTCAGGGGATCACTAAAGTTATTCCACTTCATCTTGTGCAGAAAATAAATGCCATCCATTCTCTGTTGCTTTTCTGGGTCTGGGTCATGGTGGCAGCAGACTACATGAAAAAAAGGAGTAGCAATTCGCTAGCTTACGAGCACTGACACACCCACAGTGAGCAAGAAGTGACGGAGGTAATGTCATGTTATTTGTTCACTTCCAGTGACTGGGAGGAAACTAATTTTGCCTGCTTGTATCCGTGATCTTGTTCTTTGAGTCACTAAAACCTCATTAGGTGAGGTTTCTGTAAGAAATTTCATGACAATCCATCTAATAATCCATCAAATAATCTATCTAATAGCTGTTGAGACATTTCACTCTGTGCCCATACTTTAATTCTGGGGCTCTACTGGAATATCTTTGCATGATTTAAAGTAAAAAAAAAAAACCTCCTTATTTATCTTATACTGGTCCTTTATGCAGCCCCTCAGTTCAGCCCCATGGAAGCTGCCTCTTCAGGAAGCTATGTAAACAAACAGTTAGTAGGATTTCACTTCTTTTTCTTTACTCGAAATGGAAACTTCTGAAACTTCTGAAATACACCCTTACATCAGATCTGGAATATGAAAGTGAACAACACGAACAACTTCAGCAACAAAGATTACAGAACGGACGACAGAAGACAGCATTTTATGGACACGTGCGACAAGTTCATGTCATCTCGTAAAGAAAAAAAAACCCATTGCAAAGCATTCAGAGCAGGCTGAAGCCCTGGTTTTTGTCTCACAGGGAGTATTTGCACATATGTTCACAAGTTTTGGAACTTTGACCATGTTTAACGTGGGCATCTGACATCATAACAGTATACTAATGACAGGAAATTACAAATTTCCTATCTTAGTTTGGAGTGTTAACATGCTAACATTTGCTAGTTAGTACTAAACACAAAGTATTGGATAAACAGAAATCTTGTATCAACCCTAGCGCTAGATGACAGTTCAGGGTCAAAAGTTTTTACAAATCATACCATGGTGACTATAAATATCTGTGCCAAATTTTGTAACAATCCATCCAATGGCTGTAGAGATATTTCAATGGAAACCAAGGGCCCTATTTTTGTGTGTGTTCTGCAGAGTAATGATGATGTACTTCCTTGTGGTCTTCATTTCGTTAACTGGCTAACCAATCTAACTTAAGAATATTGTCATTTACAAAATGCCATGACTTATGTTTGTTTGTTTGGAGTTAGTGTGTGTCTAACTATGGAGAATTTATCCATCTTTCAGGTTCTAGCATACATCCATGCTGCACTGCTGAAATGCTTTGGGTGGAACTCTAGAATTATTGTTGTGTATGTCAGAGTAAGTGGATTATTAAACTATTTTGACAGTAATCATTTGGGTCATAGCATATCCTTCGTACGACTGCATGCACTGAACCGTGAGGTCCATACCATGACAGTTTGGGATGAGTACATGGTTCTAGGAGAGACTCTTAATCAGGATATATTGTATTGAGAGACAGTTGGTAGGAGATTTGAATGCTGGAGACACAATTTAAGTTTCCTCTGTCAAGACAGGGCAAACTACTGGTTTGTCAAAGTTTTGCAGCATTTTTGCCTTACTGAAATCCATTTGTGGGTTGTACATGGAATTTGTTGTTGTACTTTTTCTAATAAATAATAGAGCAGCCCATGTCCCAGACTGCAGCAGAACATTTATGCCCAGCACAGAATTAAATAAAGAATTTAAAAAATAAAAAATCTTGTGTACAGATGGGTCACTGTCTATATTAAATATATGAAACATATTAAAAATCTACATTAAGAATATCTATCTGGTATTGTATTATTAAAATATCTATAGAAGGATGTATTTTTTAGATTCAAATATTAGCATTGATATTTGCATTTATGCACAACACACACACACACACACACACACACACACACACACATAGTGGTGCATTTAAATTATTTCCTCAGCTGCGCCAGTGTGGTATCTTGGTGACTTGCCATGCACCTCAGGGAGAGAAGAGGCGCAGTAGAGGGTGTGGTGATGTGTGCTGTAATCTTGGTGCCAAGAATGAGTCTGCTCTTGCCTGCTCCGAGCAGGTTGACGTCTCTGCACGTGTGTTCCGTGATTCTTACCAGTTGCTAGCATCCTGCATGGACGACCTTTTCTTCACCCTGGTGACTGTCTGTAAAGCCATCTGAAAGTGGCAGGAATCTCTTCTACCTGCAGTCTCTAATTGGAATGATCTTTTATGCACGCATCCTCTGCTTAAACTGTGTGCAACCAGCGGCAGAATGTTGCAAAATAACCACAGAAACCTCTGTGCTCATATGCACATCACATATCAGTTATGAATAATTATTCTGTACAGTTTTTAATGCAAATCAACAGGTCTGACCAAAGCGTCGCCTGGAGCTCCACATTTTTATTTATGATACAGGTAGACATGTGGCTGTGATGAACAACATGTGATATTGTTCAATTTAATATAAAAGTGTGTAACTTTAAAAATCCCAATCATTACTAGGATCACATGCATGTCACAACATGAAGATTTAATAAGCAACTATTTCCTTTCCAAACTGTCAGCAGTTATTTTTGCATGTAAAACAGTAAAATCAAACAGATTAAAACTTTCAGAAATTAAAAATACAACATGTAAAATACTAGACCACATTTTAAAGTCTACTTTCATTTTATATATGGCACTACGGAGGTATTTAACTGCAGATGGTTACTATATGGATCATTGTGATTCATTGTGTGTGTGCTGAGTAAAATCACAAGCTATTGTGCACAGAAAACATGCTGATTACTGGATCATCAGCATGTCCAGAGAAGTGAATTCAACTTAAAAGAGTCATCATCTGCTCTTGGAAGTATATTTACGTTATGTCCTGGGCAGCAACAAGTTTCCTCTGAGGAACTGCCAGTTCATCATGATGGGGAAAGCCTGCGTCTTGCACACCTGGCCAAGAAAATACCAAGAGTGCACTGGGAATGCCTCTGGCGCACTTTACAGGGCACACACTTTGTGGTGGTGCTAGAGGAAAAGTCAGAGGATCAGCAAAATTACTGGCAAAATTTCATGGCAAAGTGCTGAACCGACAGACCGACATTTCCATTACAGTCATACCATTAGCATGTCTTGAACAAATAAAGATAAGTAGTGTTAATAGTTACAGGTATACTTAAAGAGAAATCCTTGCTTTAGTAGTACAGCAGTTTAACTGTTTTTACTATTCTGTCCTCCATAAAGTTTTGCAGTTAACCTTTAACATTTGACACCCAGCACCTTGAAGATCTGCTGTCGATGCCAGCCCTCAGGATTCTCCCAGCTCTTGATATTTGTCAAATGGCAATGTCATGTTCAGTGATGTTCATGTTCATCTGCCCAAGGTAGCAGAATAATACATTAGTTACAGAGGTTTAATTCTGCCCATCCAGCTTCTTCAGTGACTAGTGGCTAAGCTTGTTCGACATTTCTAGTAGTTGGAGCTCAGCTGCAAGAAAGCTCCGAAGCAGCCTGCAGGTCGATCTGTTGGCTGGGGAAAAGAGGGTCTGACTAGTAAGGAGTGCTGACCCCCCTTGGTTTAACACCAGGTGTTGTCAGCACAGCCTCTGCATCTCCCAACCTTCTTACCAACTGTGCTTTTAAATGTGGCCCATTTAATAAAAGGTATTCCCACTGCTACTTATTAGATAAAAGAGCAGATTCTCCCTCTGCAGAAAGCCATTCTTCATCATCATGTGCTTTGGAAAAAAGTAACAGGAAATGTTAATAGGTTGTCAAATACAGGTTACAAAATACAAGGTTTGTAGTAAATGGGCTAAAACATGCAAAATCATTCCTGTATGGCCCTTTGATGTAAGTAGATACTTTGTAAGACAGCTGATGGCTAGACAGCCTTCAGCAGAAATGTTGCCATCCTGCTGCTTTTTCCTTTTTCAAAGCTCCCTCCCTCACTCAGTGATGTTTAAAAAATGTTTACCCATGTTTACTCATGTACTCAACCACACTCACATATATAGAGGTTATAAGGGGGATGAAAAGCAGCAAAGGCATTTGAAAAGCAAGTAGGCAAGAGTTTCTCCAGATGGGTTAAGGTTTAGAGTTGTACCCAGTAAGGATATGCAGAGAGTCCAGTATTTGTATTTGTATTTGTATTTGTATTTGTATTTGAATAAAAGTGGAAAAATCCTGTTTTTGTTACGCTTTTAATTTTAGAAAATCAAAGTGTCACAATAAGTGTTCATGAATAAACTACCTTACGAAGAAGGTCCCCACACCGGGTCTCAAACTGGAGTCTCCCAGATCATAGACGACTGCGCTGACCATTGAGCTAAAACTTTACTCATCACCTCATTGCAGACAGACCTTTACCTTTTTATCCACCCATAACACAGAGACAGCACAGCATGTAATGTTTAGGGAGGAATTTCAAAGGCGATTCTTGCTTTGCACTTTTCATTTATTGCCTAACCTATTGATGGAAAGGAGAAGTGGAACAGCAGGTTATGGAGAGTCCCTTGGGAGCACATCGCATGTGTCAATAGCTCAGCTCTGTCTCTGGGGAACACCCCCAACTCCAGGAGTGATGTGCGTCATGTAGCAGGTGGATGTGACTCCCTTTGTTGAGACCTGCTGATAGACGTAACAGGGGAGCAGAGGATAGAGAAAGAATATAACTGAACTGCGCACTGGTGTTTGACGTGTTTTTTTTTCTTCCCGAAAACAAATAATTTTTAAAATATTTGTATGAAACAAATATTTGTAAAAAACCCACTATTTGTGCTTTGCCGAATAATGTATTTGTATTCGGGCACACCCCTAGTACCTGATCAATCAAGTCTTGTTACATTTGACTTTGCTACATTGTATTTCTCTCTGTATGATTGTCCTGGCTTGTTGCTGGTATTTTTGCCAGGAAGGTTCTGATTAGTCATCAGACTAGATAACATCAGATGAAACAGCCCCAATCCAGCAGACACGGGGCACCAAGAACAAAAATGAATGTCAGCAAAACATTTTCCCATGTTGCGTGTCTCACAAGGCCCTGATGAAAAGACGAGCATGTTAGAAATTTTCTCCCCTCTCTTGCCTAGATTGATGCTGTGGACACCATGGTTGTTGACATTCCTGATTCCCGAGGTCTGTCTCTGGTCCCTTCTGCTGGTCCTGGAATCCACAATTGTTGATTGGTCATGGCCTCTCAGCCAAGTCATGGCGGGACCACAATCACTTTAAGTCCAAGTGAAATCACATATAGTCATCCCTTTTTGCAATCAAAATATATTTTTTTAAAAATACAATAAAGCTGAAATGTGTTGGTGTCAGCCATGTAATAAAGGCTTTTTACTATATACTCAAGACTCACAGTGCCTTTGATTTTCTCCTGCTGTTTGCAGTCATTGTGGGCCTTGACTCAGAAGAGCACCTTTGTTCACTGAATTTGATTTTTAGAAAAAACGCTTTCATTTTTTTGTTTACTAAGCAAAGACGTATTCCAGATCTTGACTGCCAGAGTGCCGGTGTTACACTGTATGGAATAAAGACAAAGTAAACAAACTTGCACCATTTCTTACAGGCCATGGGCAGACAGTGTGTTATTAGCAATGGTATTGAACAATGACTACACTAGCATTTAATACTGAATACTCTTTTCCTGCCCTGTCAGATCAAGCAGTGTGGCAGTTTTGCTAGATTTCACAAGCAGCACTAGTTTAGCTACATTTCTCAGTAGTGTAGTTGTGGCGTCACTATTTTCTGAATCAAATAGTTTTTCAGTAGCAAAGCTCTCTTATTGATCAAATAGTGTGGTAGCGTCCACACAAGCTACATCCAAAGCATTTAGTGGTGTAACGGAACATAGTTGATCCTTGATCTGTACGGATTGCCCCCCACGGTATGTTTACATGCTGTTTAATGTGCTGCAGCTGAGCAGCTAATTAGCTATGTAGCTGCAACTGACGTTAGTGGTGCACTTTTTCCCAGTGAATGTTTGTTTGATGGCTCGTTCAACAAGCTGCAGGACAAGACGTGTTTTCATGTTTGTAGGTTATCATCAAGTTTTGATGATGTGGACACAGGCTGTTGTTTCATTCACTACCATGTTTAAAGGAGGAAGGTATCATGCCTCATACTGCAATTCAATTTAACAACTTAGTATTAAATATCTGGTCGCAAAAACAAAAACAAATATAATTCCACAAATACATAGAGGAGGGAAGAGATGAGGAAAAATGAGGGAACAGAAGAAAGGTTCAGAAAAGGTGTAAAAGTATGATGGTTAGTCAAAATGATTTGCTTGAACTTTATGTAGATATAGCTACTAGTACAGACTGGGCCTGAGAAAAATACTACTTTTTCAACTGTCAATCTTATAAAATATAATAATATCATAAAGCTTGTCCACCACTGTTTACAAGCTACTTTGATGACAAGTTATCATAGCTGATTGATGATGGACAAGACTATTAAAATAAGACATGAGATGTAAAAAAGGAGAATCATTCTTGAATCTCAAAAGACATGGACATGTCTAGTCTGATCCCTGTATTACAGCCTCTGATAATATCCACCTGCACTAAGCAACACATTACTGCTGAAAATTCTATTGATCACTTTAAAGACGCTATATGGCTGGTGGTAAATATACAAAACCTGAGTGCAACAAGTGCTGGGGTTAGTCTGGACCAAGAGCATTGGTTAAAATGTAGCCTGTTCTATAAGAGAGTTCTGATTTCAGCTATTTCTTCATTTTCTTTCATTAGTAAATGAACAATCATGCAGTACATTTGAAAGGAATACTACTTGTTCTCCCTGCTTCATGAAAGAATAGTAGCACACTTTCACTCCCATTAGAGCCACTATTATCCATTATGTATTAGCAATGGTTTCCATCAGATGGTGTTCAGATGGCCACAAAACACTGTATAACCAGAAACACACATCCTGACAATACAGTTGAGGGAGTCCAGATGTGATTCAGGCTACTGTGATGCAGGGAAGAGAAAGAGCGAGAAAGAGGTGTGGGGTTGGAGGCAAAATTGAGCATTCATGCCTCACAAATCATCTTTCCCAGGACTCACCCAGTCAAACAGTCAAAGATAATAATGCAAATATGCTTTTCCCCAGCTTATCCACAGCCCTCTTCACTACATTAATATTTTCCTAATCTTTTGCAAACAACTCATCTCCTGTGAAAAGCCGAGCCTCTCCAAATGTGTGGATGCTAGTTACTTCAGACTCAGCACAGGACAAGAATGGGAAAAACTGCTGATGCAGTCAAGGGCTTCCGCTCGGGAGACTGAAATTAAAATGAATTTTTTAAGGAAGTTAAAAAAACTTAAGCACAGCTGGTTTCAGGGTAAATGCTGGTGAAATAAGGCTCTTGTGTAATGATCCAGCTGTTTGTTCATCTTAAACCATGGAAAGGTACAGCATCAGTGAAGATTTATTCCAGTATCCAAGGAATTACTTTCATATTGAATATTGCCCTAAACGAAGGTTACGATATTATAACCGTAGTTCTATAAGCACAGGCGGAACCCTCTACTGGACTCCATGGGTAATACTGTCCTCCAATCACATGCTCGCAATCACCCACTGAAATGTGCATGTACATAGCCGGCCAATAAGGTTACAACTACCGATTATGTGTGTCTCACACCAGCATCTCGCTGCCACTCACTATCCAGAAACCACTTCAACAGACAGCGTAGGAACGGCAGGGTCCATAGGTAGAGGGCTCCGCCTGTGCTTGTAGAACTAGAGTTACAATATCATAGCCTTTGTTCTATCTCACACAGGCTCCACCTTCTACTGGACTCTATAGTCAGAGTACGTGGTCGCTGGAGGGCCAGTGCTCTGGTTTGTGCACGCAAGACGGTGGCTGCATCATGCCGCTCTCTGCGTGGTCCTGTCCAGGACACTCGAAGCAGAAGAGATGCCTGTCGGCAGTGGCAATTAGACCGGGGCATGACGGGCAGCAATGACCTTGTAGCAGCGACTCCATCCGCAGAGAGGCAAGATCAGTGAGCTGATTTCACCATCGCTGAAGAGAAAAGTGAGTGAGTGACAGTGAGTGGCAGTGAGATGCTACTTTATATACGGTGTGAGACACTCATAATAGGTAGTCATGTTCTGCTTGTTTGTAAGATTTGGTTATTAGTAGTGCTGTCAATCTTCCTCTTTAATCCCATTCGAATTTCATTCCTTATTTTTTTTTTATTCCATTTATTGCTCTAATTTAGCCTATTAATAATATTTACTATCTATCAACTATGTACTGTGTATCTTATCCATTCCTTCATTTATCTTGATGGACAACGTTACTATGGTCTATCTACACTTTAACACTATAATGTCCCTATGGGTGCCTAAGCACCCTTAGAATCAGCACCAATGCCCATCCCAATCTGACGATTAATGTATACCCTAACCATAGCCAAATGTTTAAGTTGCTAACCCATATCCATGTCTTAAACTTAAAAGTATTTTAGTTGCGTGACCTTAAAGGTGCCTTTTGGAGATTTTTATGGACGGCACATCCTGCCATTGGTTTCATACACTTCAGCTGGCTGACAATAACGTGCCAGTAAAGCAATGCACGATTTAAAATACTAAGAAAATAGGCATATTTTTATAGGAAGGAAATTAATTCATTGGTTAGACCTCAAGGATACACACAATGTATTTTGGTGAGAAACACTGAAAGTAAACTCCTCAGATCACCTTTAACCATACCATAACCACTGTTTATTCTCCATAGCCATGATCTTTACCTAGCTGTAGCATAGTTCTCATACAGAGATACTGAAGAAAGAACACATTTAAAAATGTTGAACACACTGTATGTTACTAAATGTTGTCTTTGAATATAATCTGATTGATCAATATGATTGTTCTGTCAGGCCATAGGGTTGGGAGATCAGAAAAATCACACTAATTGAGACACTGAGTTCATTATTCTGGCTGTGTAATACTTGCATATTGCATAATTAAGTTTTTTGGCTGGACCACACAGCAGTGAAAACCCTGCCAACCCGATTGTCCGTCACTTAGTCACTAACTGACTGACTGAGTGATGAAGTTACACCATTGGTCAGCTGAAGGCAGCTGAAGCCAGTTGGAGGTGGCCAAAGCTAAGTATCTCAGAATGCATTTTGCACCAAGTGACAGCAATAGCAAGCTTAAGCTGTATTCAGGCGAGAATAGTGCCACGTTTACCTACCAAAGGAGACTGTTGCATGACATTTACGCGCTGTTGCCAGGCTTAGCTACTGCCAATTTCTGCATGTTACATGCATCTAGTGTCTTTTCAAAATAAAGCACTTCCATGTTAATGGTGAATAAAATAAAAACGATATCACAAATACATTTATGAATGCAAACTTTACACACCTGAAACACACTGTGTTGGGGTCATTTACACTCAGAATTAATGATAAACTTGATAGTTACTGCATTAAAACTATTCAACTCGGGTTGTGGGTGAGTGAAATTACTGTATGAAAAGTACAAATAAATAAACAGAATAAACAGAATCACTAAGCAGCTGTCTTCTTTTGTTTGTACAGAGGTCTAGCAGTTTTGTGACCATGAGAATTCAGCTCTGATAGTGGTGAGAGGTCACTGGAGAACTCACATTATTCACTGAATACACCTGTACAAGCTAATATGCTGCAGTACAACAGCTCTGCAATAATAATGTGTTTTTTTGACATGTCAGAGAGTGTTTGAACTCCATATCTGAGAGTTACTGCAGCTTTTTACTATGAGTGATGGGGTCCTACATTCCATTTTGTATGGGTCCATTCTGACTCTTGCCTGTTATGTCCAAAGGTGGAAGTAATGTGACATTATTCACACCGGATTGATTGTTCAACAAAATGAGTGACTTGGGCATTTGTTCATTTCCCTTTTCCTACAAACAGTAGCAGCCACTTTTTCTTTTAACCATAACCACAATCATTCCCCAATGTAAGAAAAAAAAAGATTTTTTTAAACCCAAACCTTAAAGCAGCATTAATTGATTTTTATTTTGCTGTGTGGGGAAAAAACACACAGTCTCACACATTATCATCTTATAGCTTAACATTGCTGGCAAACTTGTTAGCAAACATTTACCTACTTACACATCCAGCAGAGACAGAGTAACATTACCATTCATTTAGAGTTGTGTTTCTGTCCACCTGAAAGTCTAATATTCACCATCCTGTTACCTATGGTTGGGCTCTTTGGCTGCTAAATGCTCCATTCTTCACCATCTAACTACTGACTTTGTGTGCTGTTTGGTGGTGAACACGTAGCGTACAGGAAGGTCAGTAGAGTGTTTTTGCTGAAACTAACGACTTCTATGAGATAGGGAAGACTGAACCAAAACAGTAAAATTGTGGGCTGTAAAACCAAAACAATGAGCTGAAAGAGGCTTAAACGTTCACGATCTGAGATGAACTGCAGAGTTGGTGATAATTTACTAATGATTTGTCACAACGCTATACATCGTTCATTCAGTTACTCGATTCACTGTAAAAATACTGATTAGTGTAGCTAATCGTAGGTTTTTTGTCTAAAGCTAGCTAAACCTTAACCATAGCGGTGGCATGTCATTTTAATCATCATCATTTTGGTCATATGGAACATTTTGGTAAGCACTGATAAACAACCAGAAAATGCACAGATGGGACGTTTTTGAAGGCAAGGACAAAGGATGCATCTTGTTATTTAGTTTGCTGGCTGATTTTTGTCTGTGCTCATCTGCTGTAGTCTTTATTAAACAACTTAGTGCGGTGGTTTATGGTCTGTGTTTGAATGTTTAGTCTATAGGTTAAATAGTAACAATCTTAGGATCACTGAGGTTGCAGAGATTTATCTTTCTAATATAAAAAAGATACTAAATTGGTTTTCTAAAATCCATTGCATTGTTGATTTTGCTTGTGAATCCACTTTGCTTTGAAAAGCTTTTACCAACCCTGTTAAAGCTATGAGTCAGCTCAAACCAAGGGTACTGTTGTCAGACTTTGGGGAGTACATGAGTGTTCAGTTAGTGATGAATCTGTCCAGAACAATCTGATTATTTGTACTGGCTCCTGTTATGAACAAAGGAAACTAATACTCGCGGGATGAAAGCTGTTTTTCATGTTCTCCGCATATTTTCTCCTTACAAAGGGAGGTTGTCATGTTGGGTTCATTGTGTGTTACGTCTCCTCCTCCTCAGCATTCGATTAGCGGCTGACTGGCAAACCAGTAGAGACGCAGTGATTCTAGCGGTTGCTGACATGTTTGTCGACATTGCACAGGTATTATAAGACATTGGGGTTGTTCAAGTAACAAGCATCTGATATACTTGAGATAAAGCAAGATGCTATATCATCTTTTTTTCTCTGATGCATGGTAAATTAAAATGAAATTAATTTATAGATTATAATAATTATACTAAATATTTATGGGCAAATTATTGCAGACGACTGGGGCTTTACGGTCATACACAAACCCAAGGTTGAAAGCATGAAAGTGAAAAGTATGAAAGCATCTGCATTTGTTTTTTGTTTCTTCAGTCTTTTATTCTGGTTTTAACTTTAACAATCAAAACTAACCATTATTCTGTATTTTTCTTTTTGTCAACACAACCCAAACCAACAACGTGTTAGTCCGTCTCTCAATACTTTCTGACTTCCCTACCCTGTCTGTGGCACCGTGGCAACAAGCCCATTCATTCTCCCTGAAGATTTAAATGTTAAAAAAAAGTTTCAATAATTTCCTAAAACATCTGGTCACTGTAGTTTTTTAACAAACGTGACTCAAACAGGAGGAAATAGTGCATTTGTTGGGACTATTTTCAGCAGCAGATGAATTCAAATTATTTCTGGCAGCGGGACGGTGTGTGCGGGATTGAGTCAAAATAAACTACAGTGTGTGTTCATGGTGATGAAGGAACACGTCATCCGGTGTAACAGTGTGGCTCATTGATGTGTTTTTAATATTTTTTGCACAACAATGGAGCTCTATGATATAGAGGAATAAGATATATTAGGCTTTGATACACACACAATACTTGTTAATTCATTGTTGGTTTGGTCTTTTTATGGGACTTTTTGCCAAGAAAAAATTACAATATCACCTTTCTTTAATTTGTCACCCATTTGTACTTAATATATAACAGTAAAAACAGGTATGGGAATATGTAATAACACAACAAAAGTGAGAAGTGTTAATCACAGGAGATGCAAAAGACGCAGGTAGTAGATTGTGAATATGGGCTTCAAATAGACTACATACTGTTTCATTATACTTTACTGTGCAAACCAAAATTGTAACTTTTAAATATTAACCCAGTAACATCAATTGAGAGGGAGGGAGGTGAAGCTGACACGGAGGAGAAAGGAGGAGACGCAGGGTGCCTTTCATTTAGCTAATGTGTCTCCTCGCTTCCCTCACTCGCGTCTCTTCCTCGCATCTTTACTCCTCCCAGCGAGGATGTGAGAGAGAGATGTGAGGATGGAGGAATTTAATTAACCAAACGGGACATCCTTGCTCACTCCAGCATCATTTCGAGGAGACGGCAAATACCCATGATGCACAGCACCTCAGCTGTTAAATATGCAGAAGTCAGCTATCGATATGTAGAAATTATTAACAGTTTAAACTCTAAAGTTTAAACTTAAAATTAATTTACTTACTTGTTACTTAATAATTTCTACAAATTGATAGCTGGAAGGAAAACACAAATAGACAGTTTAAATCTCTTAATTACTGAAAGAACAGAACCGATGTGAAGGAGCAATAAAAACAGCTGTAGCCTGCAGAATATTTTAAAATAAAACATAGTTTATTTAATATGTGAAAGTCTGATGTGCTTTGCAGGCTCAGGATGATTTTATGGGAGACACGCAGCTGTGCCGCATCATATTTTCCTGAAGGTGCTGAGATGTACTTGAAATGGCTCATGAAGAAAATCATAAAGTTACAAGAGTGTTTTTTGTGATTGATTCAGTCATTTTTATTTTATGAATAAATATGAAAAGCTGCTGATGGTGCCGTCATTCCTGATCTGCTGTATTACAACAACAGCCCGACTGTTTACTGTCCCGTCAGATCAGCTGACCAATCAATAAACTTCCACAGAGGATACACATGGGATTCCTCGCTCTTAACTCCTCCTGGAGCCTCCTCTCTCCTCGTCTCCTCTGAGGTACATTTAAGGGATTGGAAGATTCTTGATGATGGAGGAGGGAGATCAGTTTCCGGGTCACGGCCTGAGGACAGAGAACGCGAGAAAGCATAAATTATCTAAATGAAAAGCACCCAGTGTTGGGTGAGGTGAGGCTGGTGTAATGAGGGAGGGGGGGGGGTGAGTTATCAGGTTAGACAGGCACACAGAGCTGTGCTGTAATTACTGAGTCCCTTCTCACCAACTTATCTGGTTTCATTAAACAGACCACAGGACTTGCCTGGGTGTTCCTGACTATGTGCGTGCATGTGTACGTCTCCTCATTTGCTCTTTTTCTTCTTCCTCTACTTTCATCCTCTACTTTCTCTGCTCACCAGCCGGTGTCAAATCTCCATGAGTTAAACTGGTACTCGCACCAAATTAGGTTCATGCGCAGCAAGAGGTACTGTGCTCTTTGTCAGTGACCTGGGCACTCAGCCAGTGCTTCCCAGTGCCAAGGTTGTAGTAGTACAGTTCACTATCCTGGTAACCTACAAACATGTTCATTTTCTTCTCCTCACTCTGGCTCTTGACCCCTCCTCTTGTAATTGGATGTTCAGTGTCCCAGTACAAAACTTGGCTCAGTGAAGTGACAGTTTAGTTCTCCAGCTCTGCTTTCAAACACAGATTTTTCAGCACTTGACACCAAGGGTTACACATAACCATTTTAGAGTGGCTCAGTGAAAAAAAGGCCTAACAGTAGTAAGCAGCGATGCAAGGAAAAGAACACACTTGGCCATCTGCTTGCTTGCCCTCATGTTGTGCATTCACATTTCACTGATGGAGAGTCAGTCAGTAGGAAACACCCAGGGCCAGATTTATTAAGAAAATCATTGAGCATTCAGCTCCTGGACTTCAACTGGTACTGACCTCAGACACATTCTGCCAGTGAAGGAGAGCTCATAGAGCAATGGAAGGCAAATAGCAATCTATGGATCAAATCTAGCCCTCTGAAAGCTGAAGTTTTCCCTTTTTATAGATAACATCAAATCTTATACATGACTCTTCATAAATCTACAGCAGACAGAAATGTAAACACAATGCTCATGTAAATCCCAATAAATATGACCTTGTAACACTGAATAAAGTTAAGATTAACAACACAGTTACAGATCATAAACAACACTTTGTTTCAACCATAAATGAAGCAAGCCACTGTGTTATTAACACTCAATAAACTCAAAACTGAATGTTAGCTATTCTCATTGTGTATGTATGTCGACTACAACAAATAAACCCAATAAGCAGTGCTGAGAAAAACTGTCCCATGGTTGAACCTAATTGCTGACCCGTGTCATGCACACAGTTCTGAGTAGGTGGAGGTAGAGATAGTGTTGATATGGATGTTAAAACAACAAAAGTGCAGTGGCAGCTGGTAGTGATTTCACAGTTAATGGTTTAATGGTTAAATTCAAATTCAAGTTTTGATGAACTCAAACCAAAACTAGCAAACATTTTCACTGTCTACACCTGGTCTTCAGGGGCAGAGAGTTTGCAAAATTGCTTCATGTTAGTAGTAGTTCACATGTTTCCTCTTTTTAATTCTCGCGATCCTCCCTCAACGGCCCATGAAATGAGGAGAGAGATGCACCTTACAGACACTCACACAAGTGACAAACTGTGACTCCAGCTGGCACGCTGTTTGATAAATACACCACCTGTGTTAGGGGCAGAACAGGTCAAATGATGCCTGAAAAGCAGACGCAAAAGCCGCAGTAAGTCTGGTCCAAAGTGTCATCTGCTGGCTGACAATGATGGATGACAAAGGTCTGCGCAGGCTGATCAGCACATACGACTCTAGACCCTCATGTGATGTTACGATGACTCTAATTTACATTAAGCAATTCTTGTCCAAAAGTTAACACTGCTTGATGATACTTGATGAGTGTCACTTGTGGCCTTGTGGCAACTCATTGGCCTTACAAACATTTACAACACGAACACACTGCAAGTTCAAGTAATTATGCTGCTTTGAAGGTGTGATTGACTAGTCACATTTTTGCAGTACAACACTAAAAACCACAAGGCAAAGCAGCGCACCTAGTGTGTCTTTAGGTATAAATGACAGCTCTGATGTTTAGTTTTCAATGTGTTTCAGCTACAATGTCAGCATGAAGGCTGACTATAAGGGTGTGATCTCACCTAGATTGTTATTTTGGTCTGAACCACAGTGGAAAAGTCGACAAAATTCAACACGTCCCTGTAACTGTGACATGAAATTTATGCTTTGTTTCTTCACGTCACCTTCTGTGGTGTTCCTAGCAGTGAAACACTCAATTCATTCAAAGTTCTAATTCTGTCTTAATTGTTGTGTGTATGTCAAACATACGTCACTGCTGCCTCCACTGTTGTTGACCCCAGCTCCCTCGTTGCACTATGTGAGTCCACGATTGCTAAGTCATGTCCAATTTTTGAACGCGAATCAAATTCCTGAACAAACTGAATAACTTGTGCGCACAATATATCTGCTTACATAATCTTTCAGTGCTGAGGGAAGATAAAGACGCTTACCGCAGTTTCACTGGAAGAATTAGCAGACTATGAGCATTAGTCCAGATAGCAGTTTACTCTGTTCATGTTATACTCAGTTTTCAAACCATGACTGCTGACTATCAGATTTACATTCCTCTTTCTATATCCATAAAACATTTGTTTCTTGTATTTGGATCAGATTAGACTATCTGCTGGGAGATGAAGAAGCCGCCCAAGGATTGTATTGTTCTCACCGATCTAATTAGCAAAGCTAAAGTTTCTTTTTGGGTTTCCTGGTTTCATGGTGAGTCCTGTTATATACAACATTATTACTACATTTTGCAGGGTTGCCAACTCTCATGCTTTGGGTGTGAGGCACCCAAATACATAATGCTAGCCTTATACCAAATGACTTTTCAAACACTTTCACTACCACAGACAAATTTCTAATGTCTGAAAAAAATCATGAGAGTTTTGCTAGAACTGTGGTGCGCTCCCGTCATCTTGATCGTTTGGTGTAAGGTTGTAAAAAACTCAGTCCGAACTGTCCTAAGTCTTTTTCTCGTCTTGACGTTCCGATAGAAACAAATATGTTTATTATTATCATAAGTCTTCAGTCTTGGCTCATGCAAACAGTGAAGTTCAATGGTGTGAACATAGTCAACAGCCAGGTGCGCTCTCTCCAGCACCAAAGAGGAAGCGGCAAACTGGGTAGTTACTGTAACAGCTAATAAAACTCTCAAAATACCGTCACACACACACGATAGACGGTGAATTAACAATATTATGAATCTGTGTTCAGTTCAGCGTGTATCTGATCCACCAACTAGCATATATTTTGTGAGAAATTTAATTTTTGTAACTTTCCTCCCCTCATTCCCACCTTCTTCTCCCACTTTAATAGCACAGCTAACCAAGGGTGGCTGGTAGTGTGTTGAGGAGACAAAATCCAATATGTAAATTTTGTACACAAATACAGTTTATCTCTATGGATTATATTGATGCCAAATTGAAAAGAAGACTGTTGAGATATGGCGCCTTTTATCTTGTATTTCTAGAGTTATGTGTTTTTCTGGACACGTAAGAAATTGTTAATATGTCATATTTCTTAAAGGGAGTTTGGCGTAATATTTCCCCCAGAGAGCACAAGGAGCTTCAGTCTAATTCAAACTGCTAATGTATTTCGTTTATAACGTTTTGTCACCAGTACAGTCTGATGTTGACTGCTGTTATTTATTGGTTTGATTAATGGTTTACAATGTGTTTGTGTTGATTACTGACAGTGGCTGATTGTACCCAGTTTCTAACAGCAGTATACATTAAATGGTCGCCCTTTGTGTGCGTGTTTTTAAACTACTTTCCTAATTAAACATGATGTGCTTGATGGTTTTATTAATGACTCCTGATAAAATGAAAGCTCAGCATTCTTGTCACCCTTTAGGTTCCCTCTTTATAAGTCACATTAACATTTATTCACCCAGAAAAAGCTAATATTTCTCTGTATAATATGTCTTCCTTTTTCGGTCAGCTGCTGTGTGTCTGCCATGTATTTATTGGTTTTTCATACATGATTTCAGGCCAGTTGGAGGAGTTAAACCTGTGACTTTCTGCCTTTGTATAATTATCTGGGCTACTGCTATTTCTACTGTAGTTCATGCAGTTTGCAGGGTTTAAAAACAGAAATACTCCAACATCCAGCAGCTGAAATTGCTGTGTTCACATAGTTAATGGTTGAAGGTGGTTTCAGTGGGCAGCTGTATTAACTGTGTAGCTTTTTTAAAGTTGCAAAAATACAAGTACAGGATGACGCCTTTTGAAATGTGATTGTCTTAGCTGATATGATCTAAGACATGTTAACACAAATACATTTTTATTTGTAAAAAAAAAGAAAATTGTTAAATGAAAATTACTTAATAACAGGAAGAATCAGTGTGTAGTGTCTGTTGGTTCTCTTCACAGTTGTTGTTGTTCAGTTATATTACTGTAATGAATGTAATGTAATGAATTAATTGATTTACATTTTCTTTTTGGCTGTTTTTTTCAGAACAAACCACCGCACACACAAGGGCAGCTGTGGCCAAAAGCTGCTTCTGTTTCTGCTCCATTGTTCAACAGTTTTTTGTCTTGTAAATTTCCGCCAGGAGCAGGATGGGAAATAATCTCAAAAGGAATCTAGTTGTAGTCTTGCAAATAGCGACCCTGCAAGATCCCCAGTCTTTGCAAAATCTATAGTCTATGACTAAAAACTCAGTGACTTATGACACACTTTCTTTAGATGTGAGAGACTGTCAAACTTTTGTCTTTTAGAAGTCGTAAAAATCTTTTCAAAGTCTTCTAGTGTATAGTAGGCATAAGTCTCATGCCAAATAGCCACCAAGCCAGTAGGGGTGTGCCCGACTCCAAATACGTTATTGGGCAAAGCACTAATAGTGGGTTTTTTATGAAGATTTATTTTGTGCAAATATTTGAAAAAATATTTGTTTTTGGAAAGAAAAGAAAACATGTCAAATACCAGCATGCGGGTCAGTTACATTGCTATCTCAGTCTCTCTCTGCTTCGTTGTCACGTCTGTCAGCAGGTCTCAACGAGGGGAGTCACATCCACCTGCTACATGACGCACATTTCCCTATTTGGACATCACTCTCGGAGTTGGGGGTGTTCCCCAGAGATAAAGCTGAGCTACTGACACAAGCGAAGTGCTTGCGTACAAGGGACTCTACATAACCTGTTATTCCCCTTCTCCTTTCCACAAAGTTAGATTGTAAAAAATAGGCGATAAATGAAAAGTGCAAAGCAAGAATTGCCTTTGAAGTTCTCTACACTGTGCTGTGTCATGTCTGTTTGTAAACCACAACTGTTTTTATGTAATATTCTATACTTTGAGTTTATTAAATACCTGCAGCCCTCACACAGCAGCAGGATCTATATGGGCTTCTCCAAATTGAGAGAAGCACTGTGCGGAACAGCATTGTTAACTTCATTAATTAGGCTATTTAAATCTCCTGTTATGGCGACAGTATCGGTCAGGATCTAATGGTAACTGTTGGTGATGGTAATGTTCTGTTTTTCTGCACAAAAGCAAGAAATATTACACACAGATTCCAAGTTTAACAGTGAAATTATTTGGAACAAAGCAGCTGTCCTCAGGATGAATCCTGAGCTCCATCAGAGCTGTCAGGACATTTTTATTGGAAAGGTCACATATTATACTCCTTTTCAACAAATTAATATAGGTCTCTCAAGTCCCCGAAACATGTCTTTGAAGTTTATTGCTGAAAATACCACAGAGATTATGCATTCTAGCATGCCTCCATACCCCTCTGTTTCTGTCCTGTTCTCCATGGGCTGTTACTGTGTCTATGCAAATGAGATGCTGCTCCCCACGCCCCACTCTAGAACTTCTTGTAGCTTGCCGGCCATGACACAATGTGAGATTATATGACTGCAACAGCGAGGGATGTCGTCAGTATCCATATTCATACTGGAACTACAACGGAGCTGCAGTAGAGTCACTAATACTGGTACTACAGTAATGCAAAGTGTACCTGTGGCTTTTATTCTACACACACTGCCCAGCGGGCCACTACAGCTTTATGGTCTGAGCAAGTTAGCTTCTGGGTGCTAATCAAAGTTACACAGTGTTGCTGAGCAAAGTAATACCTGCAGCTTGATCATTTCTTTTTCACATGTGTATTGTTACCTTCATGGCATATCTATCAAGGACATTTACATAACGTTACAGCAGTGACACACACATACTGACGAGGATCAAAGAGCAGAATGGGCTAATGTGTAACAACAGCTAGCAGAGCTAGTTATACAGTTCAAAGTTCCAGAGAAAACAACATGGAAAAACAGTTACCACCATCTAACCTACTACTGTCATTATTTAGTTGGCTTCAAATGAGGCTTAACATTCACACAGTTTCTCTTAACTGTCCCTCAACAACATTACTCCAACATTGCTAGCCATGTTAGCCACGCAACATGCTAACATCAAGTTCAACAGGCTGCTAAAAAAACAGCAAAACAGCATAAAACATGGCAAAACTGACAGTTTCCAAGTGTGAGGTTGGGTCACAGACAGCTGGTATTGATCCATCACACACACATGCAACAGTTTTCCTAGGGCTGCCAGCTTTTGACTTCAGCTTGGAGTGGGATTGGTTCCCATGGGGGAGGTATTTTAGTAGTACTTGTTTTGTTCATAATAAAATGAGCGTTATTTGTGGTGAAGTGACCTTCTCGACCTCTCACTGGCCTTGCTTAGTGCTGCATTGCTGCAATAACTTTACTAAACTTTCTCTATGTAGGCCAGCTCTACAACTTTACACTGACAGATCCTGAGTAACACCTGACGAATTCATAAAATTAGACAAATGACCATTGCATACCTGTCAAGTTAACGTGATTGCAATACATGAGGTCAGTGATTGAAATCTGTGAGCTACCAGTAAAGTTATGGGTTAAACAATACAGATAGTAGGACAGTAGGACACTTTTTCTTACGCATATTTAGTACTATTCTGGCAGAATTTAGCATGACCATTCCCGGATTTTGTATTGGTTATCGTAGTTCCGAAATGTATTTGGAAATGCAGGAAATGGGATTCAAATAGCAAATTTTTTTCTGGGGGAGGACCCCCAGACCTTTGGTAACCAGATGTCCTGGTTTGTCCGGGATTGTCCCGATATCAAGCAGGGTGTCCCGAGTCCTGCCAAATATCTGTAAAATACTAAAATGTCCTGGTTGTCAACATTCACTACAAAATTGTCCTTATTTTCACCACAGTTAAAATGATAATCATAATATTATACTTGTTTTCAGCACTTACATAGATGTTTCATGTTCTGTCCCACTCATTATTACCTAACCCAATATAAAAACATAAACAATGCACCAATGTGTCTGAATTCAACACTGATTTGTCTATATGTGTGTCAATCAATCAGTGTGTCGTTGTCAAGGCTGTTGCTAGCCTATGATGCTTGCAGCTCCTTCTGACAGAACCTGTCAGTATGCTAACGGTCAGCTGTCATGCTGAAGAGAGAGAGGGTCTTTTCTAAAGAGCTCCAAGAGTCTTACTCCTTCCTTTGTAAAGTACCCGGCAACAAAAATGCTGCGTTCTGCCCACACTGAAAGAGTACATTTTCAGTCGAGCATTGTGGAAATGCTGATATAAAAAGATCACATTAAGATGGCCAAACATAAGTGGTGGTTTCCCTGAGAGCTGAGAGCTCCAGAAAAGAAACTCTAACTAAGAAGAAAGACTGAAAAACATGAAGTACCCGGCAATCTTCTTAAAGGTAACTTTCTTGGCTCTTTCTCGGTTTTTGTTATTAACAAGTTGCAATTGTGATTTAATGTTTTGATGTTTTAATCTTTGTAAACTCGCAATCAGCTGGTGGCATAAGGTTGTGAAAATGTAAGTTAAGGATATTTTTATGTTATAGCCTATAAAGTTATTTACAGGCCACAAGATGTGTACCTTGTTTCGTTTAAAAAAAAAAAAAAAGCTTGCAGAGAATATGTCACAGTTGGCCATTTAGCCAGCAGCCTGCACTTGTGCCCACTGACAAATACCTTGGTGGATTTTAGGAGACAAAACATAATTTGCTGTCCATGGTGTTTTGTGTACTCGGCAGGTGTGCGCGGTAGGTGTGCTAAGCCCTGAAATAATTGTCCCCTATCGTGGTGAAAATGCCTTTGGTGTGTGCATAAGCGCATACATTTGCGTGTGCATAAATGTGCGGTACACTTAAGGGTCCCAGTTTGGAGGTTTGAGTGCCCCCCAACCCCCCACTTCTCAAACCAAAGTTACACCCTTGAGGATATAATTAGAAGAATGGCTATTTCATATTTGAAATCATATTCATAAAAACATTATATAGCCTAAAATGCTAGTAGGTTAGCTAAAAGCCTATTATTGGGAATTGCAAAAAAGTTTTAGAGCGACAGACACAGAGCATCCCTGTAACCACAGTAATTCACTCTCACTCCTGACTTCATGCACACAGTGCGAAAGGAGAGGGAAAGACACTGTGCTACTGCCAGAAGAGCTGCTGACTGAGATTACTCTGAGCAGCATGCATGGGAATACATGACAATATAATAGATTTGTGTATATTTGTGGCTTTCCTCCTGATGGTCTGAATAACTTGCTGCTGCACTGTGCTGCTCTGCCTTATCTGTCCGTGCGCTGTCAAAAGTGTCAGTTGCGTGAGTCTCACGGTCAATGCGTTAGAGTTAGCAGGCCTTGTTTTTTTGAGTCGTTGTGGGGACATTTCCATCAATAATATAGTGAATCCAATGGGTCTTCACTTCCTTGCATGATGGGAGGACATGAAGACTGTTGTGTTGGTTCTTCTGGAAAACAACAGAACTTTGATTCAGTTCAAAAGTTTATTCAGTAGATTTCAGTGGGCGGGGACTGTCAGCCTGCTGGGGGAGGTATGCATCATAAAGGGAGCCAAAATCTAAATGGTGTTTTTGCACACACATTTACTGAAAGATGGAGCAGGAGAAAAAGAGAGAGGATGGTCTTTTCTCATAGTTTGGGGGTCTTTTGACACACCGGGGACACATATTTATGTTCAAAAGACATGAAAAAGTGCATTTTGCATAATATGTGACCTTTAAGCAAAAGTTCAAATTCTGTTTCCTCTGGATAATCAAAATATTTCTTTTTCTGTTAAGGTTATTATTATGGGGAGTTTTAAAGCACTAGTTTGTAAGATTTGGTGGCATCTTGCAGTGAGGTTGCAGATTGCAACCAAATGAATACCCCTCCCTTTCCAAGTGTGTAGGAGAACCTACGGTGGCTGGGAAACTCACGAAAAACTCACATGGCCCTCTCTAGAGCCAATGTTTGGTTTGTCTGTTCTGGGCTACTGTAGAAACATGGCGGTGCAACATGGCGGCCTCCGCTGAAGGCGACCCTCTCCCTATGTAGATATGAAGGGCTCATTCTAAGGTAACGAAAACACAGCAGTTCTTATTTTCATGGGCTTATACACTAATTAAAACATACTTATGAATATTCCATTTCTGCCAAGTCTGCTCCACTAAATGCCACTAAATTCTACACACTGCACCTTTAAGTTTTGCTGCTTTAATGCAATATCTCACAGTTCTTGCAGGAATTGCATCACTGTACACATGGAAGCTTAACCATAAACTGAACACATCTCTCTAACGATTAAAGTAAATGTTACATATGGCAACAGACAGTAATAATGCAAATGTATTTTACTGTAGTGTACCGTACAGTACTGGAATTGTCTCATTGCACAGACCATTATGTATTGACAGGAATTTCAGTTTTTCATATGCTTAATCATAAATTCGTTGAATAAAGAGATGTCGCCCGCCAGCATTTTTAAGCAAATGGTTGCAACCCTGCAGTATGTTTGGTCTTAATCTTTTCTTGATGTTGCCAGGCCTTGGTAAATGCATACTGGCCATAACTTTAGCCATTACTGGATTCTACTTCCACTGTTTGACTCTCAGTTGGATTTTCAAACCTTAGAAATGTGCTGACTTGAAAATGTGTTCCCGTATGTAAGTATTCAGCTTAATTAGCATCAGCCAAAGTCGGTCACCATTGTTGGCTTCCTTGGCTTTGTAGACGGTTTGTTAGCCAAGTCATTGAAAGCCAGTAAACACGGATCTCGTCTTATCTTCCTGCCTTCATCTCTGCCCCCATTTGCCTTTCTTTCTCTGCCGTCCTCCCACTCGAAGGTTTAATCCCCCTTCCCTCGCCCCGAGTCCTGCAGCTCATTCAGCTCACAGCTTGTGTGTTAGTCTGTCGGGGAGGGTGAAAATTGGAATGAGGTAAATGGGGAGAGGAGAGAGGTCAGTGGAGCTGGATGAGCAGCTGAGGAGAAACTAAGACTCCCACTGCTTCCCTCTATTCTGCTAACAGCCAGACACCAATGCAAATGGCAGTTACTGACTGGCTGATACAAATCCCTCTCGTTTCTGGTAAGAGACACAAATGAACTGCGGGCTATAGCCAGAAAACATTGTGAGAGAAACAAAGAATATATATATATGTGTGTGATGTCATACTTCTTTTGAAAACCATTTTGAGCTTTAGGCTCTCAGCATGAAGACGTGACTAGCCCTAATTTTCATCAAGGGAATAGTTTAGGATTAACACCTGGGTCCAGGGTTAAAATGAGAATTAGAACTACATTTGTGTTAGGCCAAGCATGAAATAAAGCAGTAACTTCATGCAACTTCTACAAATAGAATTTTTAGCAACTGATTACATCAGGAACTATTTGAAATGCATCCATATTGTATGCATTGTATGGTATGGATCCGCTCAATATTCAGCCATGACTTTGAAAATCTTTTAGATAACACTAAGCTATGCTTTCTGAACTTCAACACAACCAGCACTCCTCTCTCCAACTCTGTTATGGCTGAATATTTAGCTGATTTCAATAACAACTCAACTCTCACAAGATTTCACAATAAGACTTCTCATTGAGACTTGGTTAGACACAATAACAAACAGACTGGATCAAATGAAAGATAAAGAATAATATTTCATTTCTCTGTGTGGTCCTTTCCATAATGTTGTCAGATACTTATAACAATCTGAGCCTGTCAGTGGCACAAAATAAGCACTTTTCGAGGATGTACACTGATGGGGCGCTATGACCCCGTTGGATTACATTGCAAGCTGCTTCGTGGTTGCCAGCTGCAGCATCCTCGCTCAATACTGGACCAATTTCAAAAATTGTTGTCCCCATCAGTGACTTAGACACAAAAAGATGGGAAAATAGGTTCCAGGTTGAAAAATACCGAAGTTTCCCTTTAAAATTCTGTAACATGCACTGCTACCATCAGGTGGAAAAAAAACAATGTGCACCAACAAAGCGCTTGGAATTCGCTTCTTGTCCGATTTGCGCCACTGACTGGCTTCTTCTCCATGGCAAGTTGAGCTTAGTTTGAAATGTATTGTATTATTAGGACTCGTCTCCTAAAGTGACTGACAAAACATGATTTCTTAGAAAAGAAGTTGAAATAACTGAAACTGTTGGATTGTCCCATCATCCAGGAAAGTCCTTTGTTTCTATGTTAAGTAACAGTGTAGACATTTCAACCAACTGAGGAAACAGCCAACCAATTTGAGGTTTGTAGGCAGGATTAAGAATGGGTGCATTACATTCCTACATACCTAGCTGCCTAGCTACATCCATGAAGAATAGCAACAGAATAATGGCTAGATGGCTGTTAAAACAAGTTACAGAAATAACAATTCTTACCACAGTTTCCGTGTTGACTGAAAGTTATGTTGGCAGAACGAATACATCACTCTTTTTTGACTGGTTAGGACAAAAAATTTAAAATCTAAATATCTCTTTCTCTCAACTAGAAATCAGCTAATATTTACAGAATAAAGCGAAACAAATAGTGATCATTAGGCTATATTAAGGTTAGGACTGGATTAGTTAAAAGTTAGTATTACATAAGGTTTACTGGAGTTTAAAGTTAAATTTAACATTAGCTAAGTGGTTATATTTGGGTTTAGTTTAAGATTGGAATTTGGCGTCAAAAAAGGCTGGAGTAAAGTTTAGAATCAGATTCAGGTTTAAATTCAGGATTAGAATCGGGTGTAAAGTTGGAGTCGAGTTTGACATCAGATCAAAGTTTGAGAAATAACTGGAGTGAAGACATGTATGGCCTGTGAGTCCTGTGAATATAGGTGCAAGGAGTCCAGTGCTTCTGTAAGGTTTTTGTCAGTTTCAAGACTTAACACACAAATATGCAGAATATTTTATATGTATATCACCACTTTCAATTACTGTGCACTGCTGCAGTTGAAAGGTGAGTATGTGCAAATACCCAGGAAGTTTCTGAAGATGTGATGATTTTCTGAGGCTATTAAAAGTTGCTTTTGTCAGAGGAAGCAGGATTTTATATAACATGCTACCCTGCTGCTGCCGTCTGGGATGGAGGGGAGAGTTGCTCCAGTTTTCACTGACAGAAAAAAGGGACACACACACACTCACGCACATGCATATCAGCACACAAACAGCCTTATATAACTATTTACTAAGTCATTCTATTGACGGGTTAGGTCTATTGATAGGGTCTATTGATGTCTTAGAGATTCCTTCAGGTCCACAATAGCAGTGACACAAAAATAATCCCACAGACACACAAAAGACACACAAAGTGGATTACGAGTTAATGAACTTCTGTTGTGGTAACACTGGATACACACACACACACACACACACACACACACAGAATTGAAATGACCCGTCTGTCTTCACCTCTTCTTTTTTCTTAGTGGCGCTGGTAGTTTATCGGTTTCAGTGCTCATTAATCAGTTGTCTTCAACTCAATGTATTAATGGCGGAGGACCTGTCTGGCGGCATGAAAACACAACAAATTATTGTAACACAGCAACAAACACAGGTCACTGCCAAATCCTCTGCAAGCCTGTAGGCCCTGTTCCATTGTGTCATTAAGCCAGCCATAAATCAATACTATTATCCTGCCTGTGTTTATTAGGTGATATAAATCCATACTCATTTCTCTCTGCTGCTAGCAGCTCCATCATTATTCAGACAGTGACACAGTGGATTGTGACTCCATGCTCACACTGTAACTTCAGTACAATGTTCAGATGAAATTTTAAATAGGAAGGTGAGGAACTGCAGCCTCTTCATCAACCCCTTGTCTCAGGTTGTCACATATTTTGATTCATAAATATGAGACAACTGTCTGCCACATCAAACAAAGCAAATTAACAAACTAACTTTATTTTAACTGAATGGTTACAATCTCTTAAAACCTTTAGAAGAAATGTAATTACTCATCACAACAATGAGCAAGCTGAATCAGATGAGTTATTTTTTGTATAGATTTTGTTATTAAAACATTTGGATATTGTTGGGCTCTTGTGCCCATTTTTCAATGATTTTCTGTCATTTATATATGTTATAATGTCGGATATCCTTGTTAAACATGGTAAAAGATCCAAAACATGAAGTGAACATATGCTAAAATATACATTACAGCCTCTGAGATGGTAGAAGCTTCAGAACGGGGGGGGGGGGGGGGGGGGGGGGGGGCAACGTGCTTATGAAACAGCAGGGAAATTGGAGGGGAGGGGTCTTTATAGTTTACCCATCCAGCCTACATGTGCTTTAAGCTTATGACTTCATCCCCCAGGGTGTCTTGTGGAGGGTTCTTTACAAGTATGGGTTCTGGGGCAGTTGCTACATCCTATGTGGTCCTTGCATAACCAAAGTGAGAATGGTACTTGTTTTCTCAACAAGAAGGTGTTGCTTTGCGGGTGTTGAGCTTCACCAGGGGACTTCATTTCACCTATTCTGTTTATGATTTTCCTGGACAGAATCTCAAGGTGAGGGATTGAAAGTTTTCAGTATGGTGACCTCAGGGTGGGGTGTCTGGTTTTTACAGATGATGTAATTCTGCTTTTTTTCAGCAGCATACAACCTCTGAAGCATACTGGGATGGTTTCTCTGCTCATTGTGAAGTGGCAGGACACTTTGGGCAATTACATAAAGAATGCAATCATGGATAATGAAAGGCCTCAAACATGCTCCACGAGTATGCAAAGGTAACCAAGATTGATTTCACACGTTGTTGCGTTCAAGTGTCTTTATACGCTTTTTTAATTTAGTTTTTATTCTTAATGCAACACGAGTGCTAGCTGCAGTCTAAGCTAGGGTCACTATAATATGAAACAACAAGAGAAAGCTAATGCCTTTCATTTGCATTCACTTCTTGCTTATCCCTTTTTCCATTTCAGAGCAATAAGTAGCTTTGCTTGTAATCAGGGCTGTAGTGAGGCTAAACGCACATAAATGCCATTTACCCACCTCTCAAATTCTGAAATAGTATTTACTCAGCTCCTTTGATTTAGACTGGCTTCCTAACACAGTTACTGTTGTAGCTTCTAGGAGCGCTTGTTTTGTTTTCCGTTTGAATGCTGTATCCTTGTATGAGACACTGACACAGCTGTTACTGTTAACACAGAGCAACCAATAAACCACCACACATCTGTGCTAAGTGGCTGTTAAAACAAAAGAACCCTCTGTACTGTAGCATTTATGACATTAACTGATATGTGCACCATCAAATAATGTCAGACAAAAGACAACACACTAAATAGCTAGCAAAAACTTTTAAGTGGAGCAGAAGTTTTTTTAAAAAGATATTGGTATTGTTTAAACTGTCCAATTTGTCTGGTGTTGCTGCTTTACATCACAGTAATGTTCATGTAGCTTGATAGTTCAGATAGCTTGACTCTCCATTGTGCTGTTTGTCCACGATTGCTGTAATTAACAATGTACAAGTTAAAGTTCTGTTTCATGCTCTGTCAGACTTTTAATAGGAATGCCTTTTACATTTTCAGAGTGAGTGAAGGAATTAGGAGAGAGGAGACATAAGTGAGGAAGAATTGCAGGATATAATGGTGTTGAAAGAAAAACAAGGAGATAGTAAAGAACTGATTCAAGATCGAAAGGAAAAGTTTAAGGAGGTGTGCCCAGGTGTCAGGTGATGGACAGTCATGAACAAATTCAAAGCAGAAAAATTGGTAAAGAACTTACAGATGTATGTATCTACATATTAAATCTATATTTTTAAAGGCACAATCTGTTATCCAAATGTAAACAAAAATTGACAGTTTCAGTTATTATGAATCACAAAATGCTGATTTTTGAGCAAAGTTTGAGCAAATGGATTCCCCATGAGTCAGTTTTGTTATTTTGTTATATTCCAAGCATAGGTCTATATTAAGGTTCAAGGTTCAAGGTTAATTTATTGTCATTTGCATGCTTACGCATGAAACGAAATTTGTACTCAGATCCAACAATGTACAATACAATAAGTCTAAAAATAATCTATAATAATTAGTCCTATACTAAGAATAAATAACAATAATAAGCATATCTAATACCGTAGTACAGCGGATTAAAAAAACTGAGCAGCATGTTAAAAACAGCAGCGTTCAAAACAGAGCAGCATGTTAAGTTAAGATAACATGGTAGCATGACAGATAGCAGCACAGCAGGCAGAACGGTGAAAGTGCGTTCAATGATGCATGGAGTTCACCAGTCTAACAGCCTCTGGGTAGAAGCTGCGTTTGAGCCTAGTTGTTCTGATCTTAATGCTCCGTAGCCTCTTGCCCGAGGGGAGGGGGTCAAACAGTCCATGGGCCGGGTGGGTAGGGTCCCCCATGATGCGGGCCACACTGCTCCTGCACCTGCTGATATAGATGTCTACAATGTCAGCAGCAGAGCAGTTCCCATACCAGGTGGTGATGGAGAGGGTGAGTGCACTCTCCACCACACAACTGTAGAAAGCTGCCAGCACTGAGGTATTGAGGCCGGCCTGCCTCAGCCCTTCTAAGAAAATAAAGGTGTTGGTGGGCCTTCTTTCAGATTTTGGAGGTGTTTATGGTCCACTTCAAGTCCCTGGAAATGTGGACTCCAAGGTACTCCAAGGGCTGTGGACCATTTCCACAGCTGCTCCACTGATCAACAGGGGGGAAGGGATGTGGTTTCTCCTCCTAAAATCCACAACCAGCTCCTTCACCTTCCCCACATTGATGCAGAGGTTATTCTCCCTGCACCAGTCCACCAGATCTTTCACCTCCTGCTGGTATGATGAGTCGTCATTGTGGGATATCAGTCCCACTACTGCTGTGTCATCTGCAAATTTCACAATACGGCTGCCTGGGTGTTTGGCTGAGCAGTTGTATGTGAATAGCATGTACAGCAGGGGGCTCAGG
Organism: Thunnus maccoyii; assembly: GCF_910596095.1. Classification (NCBI taxonomy): domain Eukaryota; kingdom Metazoa; phylum Chordata; class Actinopteri; order Scombriformes; family Scombridae; genus Thunnus; species Thunnus maccoyii. Next base: position 2,923,535 of record NC_056544.1, on the reverse strand, counting down.
ACACATCCTTGGGGGGAGCCGGTGTTGAGGATGATGGGAGAGGACAAGATGCCGTGGATTTTGGCAGTCTGTGGCCGGTGTGTCAAAACGTCCAGGACCTAGTTCCAAAGGGAAGGTGTTAATCCGAACAGCAGTAGTTTATTGGCAAGAGTCTGTGAGATGATTGTATTAAACGCAGAACTGAAGTCCAGAAAAAGCAGCCTGCCATAAGAATCCCCACTCTCCAGGTGGGTGAGAGCAGTGTGGATAACTGACGACACTGCGTCTGATGTAGAGCAGTTCTTCCTGTAGGCGTACTGGTGTGGATCTATATTGAAGTCAATGTTGTTCCTTATGTGGACCATGACTAGCCGCTCCAAGCATTTCATGAGTATCGGGGTCAGAGCTACTGGGCGATAGTGTTACGGCTGAGGTTGTTTTTTGGACCCAAAAGCAGGCATGGAAAACAGATGGATGGATGAGAAAAAGATGATTTAATGAGCAACCTTTGGTTATGGAGAGTAGAAGGGAGGGAGGCTGGCACTGGCAAGGGGCAGGCAGGCTGGAGAGGGGTTGTGTGGCAGAGAGAGGCAGTTGGCTTGGTGTGCTTAGTGTGGTGTAGCTGAAGAATGGGCTTGCAGCTGAAGAACAACAGATGAGTGGGTTGACACTGGAGACCTGGGCACAGAAGAAGTTGTATTAGTGAAAGCACCAAAAAGAGAGCACATGAAAGTAACTCTACTATTGCTAATACTGAGCGGCCGAGAGTGTAGGTACCACTAAGGTGACAAGGAGAAAAACTAGAGACCCAGCCTGACAGTACCCCCCTCCCCCCTCAACGGGCCCCCTGGTGCCCTACCATCGGGTGGATCTTCAAAGGAGGAGAGAGGCAGCTTCAACCTGACAGCAGAGGGATTAATGATATTTCCAATTTCAAATGGACCAATGTAACGGGGTGTCAATTTACGGGACTCCACTTGCAGGGACAAGTCACGGGAGGAAAGCCACACTTTCTGGCCAGGTCGGTAAGTAGGCGCAGGGCTACAGTATGGGGGAGAGCTGCCCGAACCTCCCTCCAAATTCGGCGGCATCAACAGAGGTTGGTTTGGACAGAGGGGACAACAACCTTGTCCTCCTGAACAGGGAAAAGGGGAGGTTGATAGCCCAGAGATGCCATGAAAGGGGATATACCTGTAGCAGAGCTGGTTAGGGTGTTGTGGGCATATTCCACCCAGGGCAACTGTTTGCTCCAGGACGATGGGTGGCGAGCAGTGACACAATGCAGAGCTGCCTCGAGATCTTGGTTTGCTCGTTCCGTTTGCCCATTTGACTGAGGGTGGTACCCAGAGGAAAGGCTGAGAGTGGGCCCCAGAGCCCAACAGAAGGCCTTCAAGGCCTGGGAGGAGAACTGTGGGCCCTGGTCAGACACAATGTCCTGGGGTATGCCATGGAGCTTGAACACATGGAGCACAAGCAGGTTGGCAGTCTCTGTGGCTGACGGCAATTTAGAGAGAGGGACGAAATGGACAGCCTTGGAAAAACTGCCAACAATAGTCAATATTGTAGTGTTACCTTCTGAAGGGGGCAGGCTGGTGACGAAATCCAGTGCAATGTGGGACCAGGGACGGCTTGGAACCTGCAATGGGTGCAGCAGATCAGCAGGGGACTGGTGGGATGTTTTGCTGTGGGCACAGACGGAGCAGGCACACACGGAGGCTCTGGTGTCTGGGGACATGGAGGGCCACCAAAAGTGTTCCTTAATGAAGGCAAGGGTGCGATGGAAACCAGGATGGTAGGTAAGTTTAGATGAGTGCTCCCACTGTAGCACTTGGGACCTAATGGGATCAGGCACAAACAAACGGTTAGGAGGTCCATTACCTGGATCTGGATGGGAGCACTGTGCCTCTCAGACAAGGGTCTCAACCTCCCATGTTGCTGCTGTGACCACACATGAGGGAGGCAGTATGGTCTCTGACTGGGAGTCAGGTCTTTCTGGATCAACCTGATGGGAGAGGGTATCTGGCTTAGTATTATGGGATCCAGGTCGATAGGTGAGGGTGAAGTTGAATCTTCCCAGGAATAATGCCCACCAGGCTTGGAGGGAGTTGAGCTCTCTGGCAGAGCGAAGGTAGGAAAGGTTTTTATGATCTGTCCACACTACAAATGGTTGCTCCACCCCCTCCAGCCAGTGCCTCCACTCCTCCAGTGCCAGGACCACTGCCAGCAGCTCACAGTTGCCCACATCATAGTTGCGCTCAGCAGGAGAGAGGCGCTGGGAGAAAAAGGCACACGGGTGCAATTTGGAATCTTTCAGAGAGCGCTGTGAGAGAACAGCCCCCACTCCAGTGTCTGAGGTATCAACCTCCACAATAAACTGCAGCAAAGGGTCAGGGTGAGACAGAACTGGGGCTGTGGTGAATAGCTGCTTTAAAGTGGCAAAAGCAGCGTCTGCCTCAGAGGTCCAAGGGAAAGGAGTGGCAGTGGAGGTGAGTTGTGTGAGGGGGGCTGCCCCTCTGCTGTAGTCTTGGATGAACTGTCTGTAGAAGTTAGTGAACCTGAGGAACTGCTGTAACTGCTTACATGAGGTAGGTTAGGGCCACTCTGCCACTGCCTGGATTTTAGCTGGATCTGTCTTCTCTTGCCCCTGCTCTAACTAACTAACTAACCTAACGTGTTGAATGTGGTCATCCATGTGTCGGGAGAAGATTAGTATGTTGTCCAAATATGCAAAGATGAAGCGGTTGAGCATGTCTCGTAGGATGTCATTGGCCAGGGCCTGGAAAACAGCTGGAGTGTTGGTTAGGCCAAAAGGCATGACAAGGTATTCAAAATGGCCAAGGGGAGTGTTAAATGCTGTTTTCTACTCATCCCCTTCTCTGATGTGGATGAGATGGTAGGCATTGCGAAGGTCCAGTTTGGAAAACACTGTTGCTTTATTGAGAGGCTCAAAAGCAGAGTCAATGAGGGGGAGAGGATACTTGTTTTTGACAGTGATGTCATTGAGGCCACAAAAATCTATACAGGGACATAGAGTGTGATCCTTGTTTTCAACAAAAAAGAAACCTGCTCCTACAGGGGAAGATGGTCTGATTAATCGAGCAGAGGGGGAGTCATTGATGTATTTCTCCATGGCCTCCGTCTCAGGACGTGACGGGTTGTACAAATGACTGGAAGGTAAGGGGGCACCAGGGAGTAGGTCAATAGCACAGTCATAAGGTCTATGTGGAGGAGCAGGAAGGGCTTCCAGGGAGATGCCTGCTTGAGTAACGAGAGTTGAGTAAATGAAATTATCATCAGCTCCTGAATCCACCAGAGCCAAAAAGGGAATGGAGTGACGGTGCCAGAACAGCGTAGCATCAAACTGCATGCAAGAGGGAGAGGATGAATAAGAAATGGAGGTCCGGCTCATCAGGGCCCCTCCACTACCTGATGAGCCTAATCTTTTGGCTGGAGAGGATAGGTGGCGAGGTAATGGCCAGCCTGACCACAATACAGGCAGAGCCCCCTTTAATTTGGCGTTGACGCTCAGCTGGATTGAGACGGGCTTTCCCCAACTGCATGGGCTCTCCGGAGGAAGCTGGGGGTGAGGAGCTGAGGGAATGGCTGGAGGATGGCTGGCTACAAGAGCTGACTTGGGGGACTGAACTGGGCTGAAAACAAGAGATGGGAGCATGCAGGCGGGCGGCCTGCCTTCTCCCTCTGGCATTCACAAAGGTGGTTATCTAGGCGAGTAACCAGGTAAATGAGGGAGTCTAAACTACTAGTTTCATCCCTAGCTGCTAACTCATCCTTAATGTTATCATGATTAAAAACCTCCTGTAATGCAGTTTCATCCCACCCACTTTCGGCTGCAAGAATCCTAAACTCAATAGAATAATCTGTGACTGATCTAGAGCCCTGACGGAGTGGATGGTCAAACACTTTCCTTAATTCAGCAGTAAACAGAGTGTAAGAATTGCAAACGGGACACTCCCTCTCCCAAAGAGCTGTAGGCCACTGAGCAGCTCTCCCAGAAAGTAACCCCACAATGAAAGCTATAAAGGACTCATCTGTAATATATGTGGGTGGCTGCTTCTGAAACACGAGGGAACACTGCAAAAGAAACCGCGCACAAGCCCCCAGATCGCCAGAGTGGCGTTCAGGGGTCGGGATATGAGGCTCCCGGGGGAGGGGGACTGGAGCGGCCTGAGCTGGGGGAAACACAGGTGGCATGTCAGGGGGAAAAGCTGTCGCATCTGTAGCTGAAGCAGCAGAGGAGAGGGTGGAGAGCTGTTCCCATCGGCCAGAGAGCTGGGAAACGCTGGCTGTTAAGGTCTGCAGACTATCCACTACTTCCTAAAGACCTTTATCATGTTGACTGAGAAAAATGCCCTGGGAGGTTAGGGCATGGTGAACTGAATCCGTGTCTGCTGGGTCCATATTGACCAGATTGTTCTGTTATGGACCCAAAAGCAGACACGGAAAACAGATGGATAGATGGGAAAAAGATGGTTTGATGAATAAGCTTTGGTTATGGAGGGTAGAGGGGAGGGGGCTGGCACTGGCAAGGGGCAGGCAGGCTGGAGAGGGGTTGAGTGGCAGAGAGAGGCAAGTGGCTGGGTGTGCTTGGTGTGGTGTGGCTGGAGAATGGGCTTGCAGCTGAAGAACAACAGATGAGCGGATTGACACTGGACACAGGAGAAGTTGCATTAGTGAAAGAATCAAAAAGATGAATATAACTCTAGTATTGCTAATACTGAGCGGGCGAAGGTGTAGGTACCACTAAGGTGACTGAACAATCTGGCGATGAGTGGAAGGAGAGCCAGAGTATTTGAGCTGAGGCTTGACGAGCTGATTGTAGACAGGAGTGGAATTGAAGCCAGGTGCCAGGTCAGGGAAGCCACACCCACACACACAAACAGACAGGGAAAGAGGACACACAGGGCAAGACAGGGAAAAAACACAAGGAGAAAAACTAGAGACCCAGCCAGAGCCCTGATAGATAGTCATTCATGATTTTTGCTGCTGCACTTTTGGGCACCGGGATGATGGTGGAAGTCTTGAGACACACCAGCACCATAGCCTGGGAGAGTGAGATGTTAAAAATATCTGTCCATACTTCTGTGAATTCATGAGCACAGTCCCTCAACATCCTTCCCTCGATATTGTCTGGGCCTACTGCTTTCCAGGGGTTGATGTACATTCACAGCAGACATACTGAGGGGCAGCTCACCTGGTGGAACAATGAGCCTGGAGCTGGGGGAGGAGTTGGAGGCTTCAAGGCGGGCACAGAATATGTTAAGGGAATCTGGGAGAGATGGGTCCCAGGGGCATTCATCATCTCTCTTGCTGTAGTCACTGATGGTTTTTGTGCCCTTTCACATGTTTCGGAGGTCATTGGTGGAAAAATGACCCTGAATTTTAAGAGCATACTCCACCTTTGCTCTTTTAATTCCAGCCTCCACATTCCATTTCGCTGCCCTCAGTGCCGATGTGTCTCCAGATTTGAAGGCTGCATCCCGCACCTTCAGGAGACGCCGCACTTCTCCCTTCAGCCAGGGTGTCTGGTTGGGGCTGATGGTGATCTTCCTGGTGACTGTGATGTCATCAATACATTTACTGATGTAACCTCAGACGGCTGACGTCTTCCAGGTCAACCCTGCCCTCATAAGGGCCAATATGGACGGTGTGAGAATCAAGATTTGTTTTTAAGGTAGAGACTGATTGGTTCATCTATCCATCCATAAGGCCTTTCGGCCGTGATACAGTGGCTGAGATAATGTAGGGTTTATCCGACCTTGTATTTACCACTATAACCCTGCTGTAATGTACACATATCTATAATTTAAGTCTCTTTTGCTCACAAAGTAAGAGAATATTTACTAATAACATTTTTGAGATCCTATTAATATACAGATGACATAATTTTTTTGGGATGTGAATAAGTTTTTTTCATCTGAAGAGCCATTTCTAGTTTAATATGCTTTGATGACTTACATACTTTATCAGGACAGTGTTTTGACAACTGATACAAACCTTCGACCACTATACTCTACCAACATGTACTCACCACTTGGCTGAGCAGACTGATGTTATCTCTGGTATGAATTTGACAAAATTAGTTGACAAAACTATTCATTAAAGATGGTATTTTAAAGATAGTAAGTTTTATTAAATTATCTTGATTGAATTTAGATATGAATATAAATGCTTTTACAATGGCCATGTGAATAACTTGCTCAAAATGTAGTTTTTCTTCTTTGTGAGAGCAATAACCCTTTCAAGGTTGGTTCTCAATGTTTCCCTCACACTGAGGGCAGGCTTTCTCCATGATGTTTTGTCTGTTTGGCTCATGTAGCTGGATATTTCAATAGTGCCGAGCAGCACTGAAAAGAAATGTAGTTTTCATGTTTTAAAGGGCAAAATTAGCGGTAATGTTATCAACAGTCCCAACATAAACTATTGTTATTGAAAAGTGAATGTACAGAACATCCATGCACAGAAGAAATTGGCAAACAACACTCACCCCAGATATCTGAATGGAATTCTGGTTCACCACCTCAAGGACTCAATTATATTTTCAAGGTTGATGAAAGAGGAAACTTATTTTCTAAAAAGGCAATCCATTATATTGAATGTGATTGGCTCATGTGAAGGAAACTCTGCTATCATAACAGACTTTATCAGATTGTGTCATTCATATGCATATCTTTTAATGTTCTGATTGCTGCTCTGCATATTGCATCCTCTTTAATTACTTAATTTGCTTAATTTAAACTTATTAATTCAATCATCGCATCCATTTTCAATACTGCTTATCCTGTTCAGGGTCCCAGGAGTCTGGAGCACATCCCAGCATGCACTGGGCAAAAGGCAGTTCATTTAATCAGTGTTATCTAATTATTCACTATGCCTGATGATCCTGAGCGTTCCTTCCTGGCCTCTGGCCTGTCTTTAGCACCAGGGTCATACACTGTTTTATTGATTTGATGGGTTATGAAATTAATTTGGAAGAGCTGCAAAACATTAGGAGCATAATCTCTCGACAATAAAGGCTAAGTGAAAAATCTTGACGGAAAATATATAATATATTGAAACTATGCTGGCTAATTTCTAAAAGGCTGTTTATGTGTAAATGGCATCTGTGCTAGTGTCAGGTCATTTTTGTAAGGTTCACCATCTACACTGAACAAGAGGAAAACAGATAAATCTCTTGTTTGTCACCAACAAAACTGTATTTCACAGCCAATATCTGGCTGTTGATGTTGGTAGATGACTGTCTGACAATATCCATATAAATACAGGTTAATGACAATACTCTCAGTGCCTTCCATAACATTGAGGGGTTTAAAAAAGTTCTCCACTGATTTAGCATGACAATCCGATAATGCTGTCGGATTCTTGATGGACAGTTATAAAAAAGCAGAACCAGAGCTATCCTCTGTTTTATTCCACACATTACCCACAATGCAACTTCTCTGGATTCACTTGATTGTACAAATTGGAGTGTGCTAGCTTCACACCCCCAATTTTTTCTCTTTTTCAAACTTTTAGTCTTCAGCCCAGGCTGACCCTGATGATATCACTTAAGTCAATTTATCCGATCTTTCCCCAACACCTCTAAACAGACTTTGATGGTTTGAATAAATTCGGTGGAGGTTCCCTTCAGTGTCATTAAGAAGATTTTAAGTTTTAAGTAAAAAATAAATGGAAATAAAAGCTATTCAGGGTTTTCCACCAGAATTACTTGAAACATTTAGATCATCATGAGGTGGGGGGGAAATTTTGTTATTTAAAAAAATACTTGGTTATTTGCTTGTTTGGTTGATGGCTGGTGAGAAGTTTCTCATGTGAGTAGGGTTCTTCTCTGAGAATTTAGAGATTTATCATCACAAAGACAGAAGTGACAAAGTTCTGTTATACAGCCCAAAGTGTGTCTGAGCAGGCTTACAATATTGTCAGCCCACAAGCTCCATTTACTCTGGTTGCAATTAAAAATGAAATGTAAAGAAAAAGATTCATTTTCAAATGAACACTACTTAGTTTGGATGTACTCTGAGTCTCCAAACATTAGGAGGTCATACTTTATCGTACAAGTCCATGATTTTAGAATCATTTCTAAGACGTTTTTGGGAACAAAAATACACACTGTGTCAAAGGAAAGAAAATTAGACTTGACTAAAATTATTAGGATATTACACAGAAATTATGGATCCATCAAATAAAGTACTAACCATTGTGACTACTTTAGTTGCTGCAATGAACTATACTGTTGAGGTGACTTCAGGAAATTATGAAGTGCTGAATCACACCTGTGTGTTTCACACTACCACTGCAGTATGGTTAAATTTGAGATGGGTGACTCGAAACTTAAGTCACAGTGTAAAAACCGTTGTGGCTCGATTTTCAGTGGAATAAGATTTACATGCTGTGAAGGTGTCAGAAATCTGTTGTACAGCTCTAAAGAAAGGCCTGGTTAAATGGGAGAGAGCAGATGTCATTCAGGGCTATACTCCTGCCTCAGTGGGGGTATGCGGTGTGGGTCAGCATGCTGATGGCAGCTTGATTATGTTGGGACAGAGACAAAACATGCCTGCTAGCTGACACAGTGCAGCCCAGGCGGGTGAGCTTTAACCACTGGCTGAAGGTGCAGAGGTCCTATGTTCCCCCTCACTGTGCCAGCTGCTGCACCTGTCAGGTTAATTGGCTCAGGACAGGTTAAAGCTCATTCACTGACACACAGGGGCTTCATATGCATGGCTGTCCAGACTGATAACACACTTTTTTCTGTGTCAAGAAAAGGACAAAAAATGTTTGGGATTATTTAATGTTTTAGGAAACGCACTTATTTGCTTTTTGTTTGAGAGTGAGATGAAAAGATGGATATCAGGAGTCGGGATATGGTTAACCTAGCTTAGCATAAAGGTTGGGGAATACCAGTCTGGCACGGTGCAACGGTCAAATATACACCTAAAAAGCCTCCTAATGCACACAATGTATTTGTGTTTGTTTAACCTGTACAGTTAAGAAACATGTAAAAATGACAATTTGTGGTTTTGTGGATAGTTATGTGTTGGAACTATATAGAGCCAGAGTGGAAAAGTAGTAAATATGGTACACTCGTACTCTCTATCGTAAATAGGGAGGACACAGCAGGACTCTGGAAATGGCTCACTTGAATGGAATACATGTCTTCATTTTCAAATTCTATAAGTCAAATTTATTGATAAAGTCCCAAATCACAGCAGAGGTTATCTCAGGGCACTTTTCACATAGAACAGGTCTAGAATGTACTCTTTAATTTACAGAGACCCAACTTTTCCCCATGAGCAGCACTTGGTGACAGTAGCAAAGAAAAACTCCCCTTTAACGGGAAGGAACCTTGAGCAGAACTGACCTCTAGGTGGGCGGCCATCTGCCTTGACCAGTTGGACTGAGAGAGAAAGAAGGAGGGGGAGAGGGGAGAGAGACACAGAGAAGCACAATAACAACAACAATAATAATAATACAAATATAACTAATAATAATAACAGGCATTGGTGTCAAGCAGAACCACGACAGCATGTTGTCCACAGCCACAGTCCATGAAAGCCTACAATCCATAACCAGGTGGTCTGCAACCATGATCCATAGAAACCTGCAAGACGAGAGAGCCAGAAAACTCCAAGGAAGAAGCCAAGTTAGTAACATGCATTAATGGTACATGAATGGGTACAGATGGAGAGGGGGAGGAGGAGAGAGGAGCTCAGTGCATCATGGGAAGTCCCCCGGCAGTCTGTCCTGCTATGATATGTCAAAAATGTGTCATGAAAAAGGTCTATAATATAAGCTACCAAAAATTCCAGCCTTAGTAGATTGCCATTTGGTTCACTCCAATTCTCTATATAAGGTTGGTAACTTTTCAAAAAACAATCTAATATCTTGGAGAAAAACAAAAAAATTGTCACAATGAGGTTGCAAGGTTTAGTACAGAGACCAATATCAAATCCTGTGTTCTGTATCTAGCAACATGCACTGCACCTTGCATATTTTGAACTTTGGACAGAGCCTCATCCTGCCTCCGGTTTTCATGCTAAGCTAAGCTAATCATTACCTAACTCCAGCTCCACACCTAACACACAGACATGATATCCATTTCCTCATCTCACTTTAGGAAAGAAAGCAAATAAGCATGTTTCCCAAAAAGTTTAACTACTCCTTAAAGCTGCTATAATCAATGTTTTCGTAATAACTATGTATCAAATGACAATGAGTACTGTGAGAGTTGTGTCTTGCAGTGATTAACCTATAGAGAATAACCTGTTACAATTCAGCTCATTGTTTAACTGTTCGGCTGTAGCTTTACTGTTTTGGTTCACTCTCAGCACTCTTATAGTGTTGTTTTTGGCCACAGCAGGCAGCTGTTTTCAGTGAAGAAGCTCGAAAAAGCCACTGTACACTACCTGCTCAGCACCAAACAGCAAACAGACACAGTTAGCTGTAGACTAGCTGGTGAACACAGCGGAGCATAGCAGCTAAAGAGCCAGATATTTCCCTCAGGAGTTGATAGAGAGCAAAAACAGAGCTTTAAAAAGTGAATATTGGACTTAAATTCGCCAGGAGGACAGAAACATGAATCCAAATGAATGATAATGTTGCTCTGTAATTGCTGGATGTAGGAATAAGCAACTGTTACTTAACAAGTTTGCCACAATAACTTAACAGATATGTCAATGTTGTTTTCACAAATTGTTCCTTCTGCCCCAAAATAGGAAAAAAAGGAAAAAAAATAGTGATTTACTTTATTTGAAGTTAAGAAAAGAGAAACACTTTAATATCGAGCTGGACTGAGCCGCCTCAGACATTCCTGATATGCTTTATCAGTGGCTTCTGTGGACTGGTACATTCTCTGAATCGTCCTCTGGCTGTCTGTCATGCCTGCCCTTGACACGACACACAAGCTCCAACCTGCTCTCCACTCATACTTCAGATCCCTGTAAAAAGCTCTAAGAGCCTTGATGCAATTCTTGGAGAACGGAGTGTGAAATATGGATGTACATGTACAATCAACAAATGACCTTCAAAGGGTATATCAAGGCCCCTGAGAAACACTTCACACAGTTCACTCAGCAGTCACTCACAGGTTTCATTAATGTAATATCTCAATCATATCTTTGTAGTCTCACTTCAATTGTAGTGTAAATACTGATTTATTTCATGATAATATTATAAACATTGTTTATTTCATGCATGTAGGTATTACCTCCCCAAAACTATTGAAATGTTTTACTGCATTGCAGCAAAGACAGAAGCAAATGGTTGGTGACTATACATTGCTGAGATAATTAAGATAATAAGTGGGTTTTAATAAAGGTAACTCACAAAATAACATGTAATCCATCAACCTATATGACCACCAGTGATAAAATACATTTGAAAAGTAGATCTTTGCCTCAGCCCCAACATCCTTGTGGACAAAGACGTTGGAATTGGTGAACAGTGGACATGATTCTGCAGAGGTTAAATTTTTTTATTGACATAACAACAAATTGTGTTAGAATGTATCTGCAAAATGGTCACTTTCGAGGTTTTTCATTACTTTTTATGATATCCACTCCTGGCGACTAAAGCATGATTATGGTTGAAATGGTTAGGATAAAATAACTCAAACATGTGCTATGTAAGCACATCACCCACCTCAACCTTGAAACACAATTTAAAAATATGTAAGCTAGTTACATATCCTTGTACTGTAAACAAACATATTTCGTAGGAGACCGAATCAGAGAGCCCACATGATGGGGTCTAATGTTGCTTTCTTATGCTTTGAATCGTTTCATACTGAAGTCATCAGTATTAATAAAACATGTTCAAGGGGCACTTCACAAGTTTTACACAATGTCAGTTTACTTTTGAAACAGTCATATAATATCTTCTGTCACTGGAGAAACTTCGTCAAGTCCACAAAACTAACCCAGATGATGTAATAGTTTGGGCGTCTAAAAGAAATCCTGTGTTACAACTTGAAGGGGGGGGGGGGGGGGTCATGTAGTGTGTACTTATGTAGTTACGAGGCAAGGAGGGTCAAATGAAATCATGCTATTTTTTTGAATTATGGGAAATGTAGGATCCAGTGTTTTTGGAACTTGACCCATATTAGGGACTAAAAGTCGGGATATATTGGCCTCGGTTTGTTCTGGTGTTGACCATTCTTTCTTTCGTCTCATGTGAGTCTACCAACTTTATAGAAATGCAATACTAAATTGCTGGAGTACCCCTGTAGAGGAAGGTAACTGATAAGTACAAAACCAAATGTGTATGCTCACACCTATATGCTCAACACTGAGTGCTTTTAAAATGTAGATCTCCTTGGTTTAATGTTTCTGTATGGGCATATTTAGGTGTTTTTGACTTTTTTTTAGTTTTTGGATAAAATACGGCACGTTAGTCTTATAAGACAACAGTGACTACACTTTGAGAAATTAGTAACCTCCTTCTAGCTGACTAAGAATATTAAATATATGGCCATGGCGCAACTTTACCATTTGGCATTCTATGGTGCGCAACTGCACCATTTCTCCACTACCTTTCACTATGGCAATGGAGGTGATTATCAGTGCTCCAGAAATGGTGGTGGGTGGCGAGTAACTGAAGTCTGGAGTCTGGCTAACACCCATCAGGGCCTACATGGATGACATGACGACCATGACCACAACAGCACCATGCACCAGGCGCCTGCTAGGGAAGCTTCAAGAGAATATCACATGGGCCAGGATGAAGATCAATCAATCCAAATCAAGAAGTGTCTCCATCATTTAAGGGAAGCTGGCTGACAAAAGGTTCTTCATTACTAAGGAACACATACCAACTGTATCTGAGAAACCTGTCAAAAGCCTTGAAAGGTGATACGGCACATTTCTGAAGGACCGTGAACATGTCCTGGAATTGAAGCAGGATGTAGGCAGAGGCCTTGAGAACATCAATCAGTCCATACTCCCTGGCAAGCTGAAGCTGTGATGCTTGCAGTTTGCCCTGCTACCCCACTTGATATGGCCACTCAATGTATATGACATCCCCCTCACAAGAGTTGAGAATAAGGAGAGAATGATCAGCTCCTACGTGAGGAAGTGATTAGGAATTCCAAGGTGCCTGAGTAACATAGGTCTGTATGGAGCACTCAAGCTGCCTCTCTTGAGTCTTGCAGAGGAGTTTAAATGCACCGAGGCAAGGCTAGAGATGACCCTCAGAGTCTCACGACACAGCTATAGGAAATGTTGGACCATCCCTGGCAACAGGATGGAAATGGACACCAAAGGAAGCAGAACAACAGGCAAAGTCACCCCTCCAGCATGGTGATATTGCGGGCCATGTTCAACAGGGAAGAGGGACAGTGGATGAGATGGGAGATTGTTAAGAAAAGGAGGATCAGCTGGAAGGGCTTGTGGAAGATGGAGGTAGGCAGAATCAGCTTCCTGCTAAGAGCAACCTATGACATCCTTCCTTTGCCTAAGAATCTCAAACAGTGGCTGGGTGAAGATCTGTCATGCCTCCTGTTTTCAACTCCACCTACCCTCAGACCCATCCTCACTGGGTGCAAAGTGAGCTTCTCAAGTGCTGAAATGCCTGGTAGCAGCTCTTGAATCCAAGAGAACGATTACTAATGCCTTGGCCCCCAGAACATCAAGTACAGTTCTGAAAATATCATTTGTCCAAGAAGGTGAACAGGGACAGAGAAAGCTCCCTCCACTAACCAGAATCGGACAACTGGAAGCAGCCCAGGACTGGGAAATGCTGGCTGATATAGGCCAACATCCTACAGTCCTACCACCTTGATACAAGACCTGGTACACTTGTCCAACTCTCTGCTCACTGTTGTGGATATTTTGAGCGATGGTCAGCACCTCAGTGGAGAAAAGTGAACACGAGCCTTTGATGTCTTAAAGCTGAAAATGTTTATTGAAGCACTTAATCAAGGAGAACTGAAATAGCGAACATCAAAGTCATCTGCAACTCAGATGCTTTCTCTTTCCATTCTGCCCCCTGAAGGTCTGACCCTTAGTCTTTAACCTAAGCAGATCAGCCCACAATATGAAAAATTAGTCTAATTGGTTCACTAGTTTCTAAACAAGGAACTGCATTTTACCCATGTCAGTTCAGGTCATGTTGCATGGAACTTCAGGTCACTGTCTGCACATTCTGGCTATGCATTCCACCTATCTGTGTTGTCTAAGAAGGCCCTCTCCAACCTTGGTGACCATGGCAATGCTGATTTACCCTTTATCAGAAAGGTTTCTGCTTTCCCCAAAACAGACAGCTGGAGTCTCAAGGAGAGGAGAGAATGCCTCCTTCCTGCTTAAGAATTACAGTGTGACCTCAAGGCCCAGGCTTGAGCCAATGTAATCCAATTTGTAACCCCTAAAGATGGAAAATTCCATAACACTCACTGTCTACTTTGTAGAACTGTCAGTACCCTGGAAGGATGCTGTTGATGAAGCAAATGAGAAGAAGAGGCTGCAGTATGCTAAGATGGCAGCTGATGCAGAACAGCAAGGCTGGAGAGCAATAGTCCATCCAGTGGAGGTGGGTTGTTGGGGCTTTGTAACAAAATCCAAGCCCTGCACCAGACCAAACATCAGGGACTGCAGAATGCTGTAGCCAGTGGATATGGCTGAGGAGGAAAGACCCCAGCTGGACCCCAAGAGGATTGGGACACACACCTGGGTCTAATCAACCTGCAGTGGGCCTGCCTCAACAGAGGGTGCATTGTGAGCAAAAGGCTATAACACCAGATGATGCTGAGGTACTCAACTGATCATGTGTCTCAAATAACATCCGCTGGTGGTAGGCAAATCGACGATGTTAATCATGAAAGGTGCCAACTTGAAAACCCCAACGACAGACTGACTAAGTCCCTATCACTGTTTGTACACAACAGCAAGTTTCATTAGATTAGTGCAGAGGGCCTTATACAGGCACAAAGGATCAAAACATCACGTCCTATGTATTCAAATGATTCAGTCAGACGGATGGAATTATTCTTCGTGTAAAGATATCTCCTTTCATCCAGCCTCTCTGCTCCGCTTTCTATGCTTACTGCTCTGCAGTCTTCTGTCATGGACATGCATACTTGTAAAAGCTGAAACATTCTCCAGAAGAACTCTACCTGGGGAAATAAGGTTTCTCTGAAACAATAACCAGGTTTCTCATTTGCATGCCAGTATAGAAATCAGTTTACTGGAGAAGGCCAAATGTAACCTTAGTGCATGTAAACATACTGCCTGACACACACAGGAGTGACTCATTGACCTTTACTTTTTCAGACAGGAGCTCCTCCACCTCCAGCTGCTACTGTAGCGGTCTCATACAGTTACATGCTCCTTACACTGACTCCATTTTCTTTAAAAAAAAACAAACAACTGAACTAAAGTTTCATTATGAGCATCTGTGATGATAACTCCAATCTGTGAGATCTGGAAATTATATGAAAGAGATCGAAAATCAATCACTGGAGATCGTCAATGTGTAACAAATTCACTGGGCTGCAATTAACAATCTCAGACACACACACCCACACACACACACACGCACACACACATGCAGACACACACACACACACACACACACACACAGTGAGAGCACATAAATAAAGGCTGTTTCCATCTGTAGATTAACCCCTGGGCTGCCACCTCCCACAGAGCTATAGACAGCAACACCACATTTAACATGTCCTCCTGTGAGCTCTTCATTGAAAACCTCATGACAACCTATTTCTGTTTTTATCTCACTTTCTAGTGACTTCATTTCATTTCTTGTATTGTTTCTAGCTGTTCTATTCTTTAAATTAATGAACTCCCTGCTTTATTCCTGCTACATGCTGCTTTACATTCTGCTCCACGCTCTACCACTACCAAGTGCAACCATACACTGAGCGGCTCCCCTACAGCAGCTGGGGGGCCCTGTGCCTTGCTTAAGGGTACCTTGACACTGGTTGATGAGCTGCGAGTCATTTATTTTCTCTACTACGTGAGATCATTGCAACAAGGACTGAATTCATAATGAAACCTTTTATCAAGTAAAGAAGGTAAGTAAAATCCACACATTCCCTGCCCTGGGAGATGTCTAGACTCTCTGTGGAATGTGTTCTTGAGAAGCCATGCTGAGGATAGAGAGAGGGCAATAAAGGAGAAGAAAGAAGCACTCATTCACTATGCATCAGAACAGGTGGACTGACCTCTAGGAGGTAGAGCGAGACCTCAATCTCTGTGCGGAGACGTTGTCTGGCTTTGTTCGAACCAGTGCTGACTGGCATTCAGAGGCCTTCTCATCTTGAGTCTTAGAAGAACACACACACACACACTTAATGCCATTTGGCTTCAGGAACACACAGTGGACTTGAATACAGGGAACACATGTAATATTATTATTACAATTTTTTAGAACTTAGGACTCATTTTCATAGTTTGGAGTTTTAACCAGGATTTTCCAATTGCTGAGGTCATGACGACAACACTGAAAACAATGGAGGCACTCACTGACTGAAAGCACCTTTACAGTTGTACTATTTGTTAATTTCAGACACTTTTTATTAAAAAAAACATATAAATCTTACATGAAATGTGTGCATAGATGCAAACAAGTCCTTAAAACAAAGGATTCATGAGTGGCAGATATTCCCTATTTGTATGTAGCTATATGACACCGCTGCATGTACACTGCCTTTTTGGCCCTTGTGAAAGAGATTGTGGGTCTGTCTCAGTGCTCATACTTGCAGTATTTGGAAGTAGTCAAGTGCCTACTTTCATGACAAATTTTCATTTATTGCAGACAGTCTTCAAGTAAGTAAGACCATAAGACTGCAGAGGTTTTCCAGAGCTCATTGACACACTTGAATAATAATGACATCATGTCGCTCACACTAATACAAATACTGTACAAGGCACAGTCGAGTTCAGATGATTTGTTGAAAGGAATGAGTTGGATCAGCCAAACAGTATTACAGTCAAAGTTAGAGGACAGTAAAAATCACATATTCAGGATCTGAGAAGAAAAATCAATTAAATCAAGTTATATATAAGCACAAAGGTTTAGTGTACATTAAAGAGATATTTTGAATGGTTTCTGTCTGATAACATTTAAGAATGGAGGATATTTCTCAAAATCTTTGATCAAAGGATATGATTTATCTTGACAGTGTCAGATATGTGATATTTTTTTTAATCAGTCCCCTCAAGAAGAACAGATTGTTAATATTACATAATAGCCATCTGTGGAAGTTCTTCTAGACTTTAATAACATTTACACCAAATCCAACCTAAACCTCATCTTCTTCATGTCTGTAGACTATTGTTGATCCATAAATCAGCCAACAGATGCACTACTGCCAATAAGTGAACTGGTTTTGTGCAATATACCTTGTAAATTGTGGGATACACTTTGCTCTGTAGGAGAAGTGTGCATCAAGTGTGGGTTAAGCGCACTTTGTGTTGCTGTTGCATGAATATGCACTACAAGTGCGGGTATTAGGACCATGGATGTATTATAGGAACTGGATAGTGGACTCAAAGATGGCGCCCATTTGAATGAAAAATGCTTGCCTCCCACATGAGCCAAAAAAGTTTCTGGCTTCCAGGTTTGCCTCGTTTAATGGTATCAAATAAGGCACCTGTGACCACCACTGCGCACACGCGTGCACACATGCACACCCGCACACCCACACGCACGCACGCACACACACACACACACACACACACACACACACACACACACACACACACACACACACACACACACATTAAAAACACATGTTGTTATCCTGTTGTTTCATTTAGTGATGTTTTATTATACAGGTTCCTCATTTCCCAGAAATATTCTAAACTCTGTTGATTTGTGAGCATTTTGTACCTTTTAAAAACCTTTTTCAGCAATTGAAACTAGCAAGTGTTAGCAAGTCTTCCCAGGTTCACAGAAAACTAGTGATTGATCTTTCATTTTAGCATATTTTATTACAGACATGACCCCCTCACATGACCATGACCACCTAAATATGGAAGAATAAGTTCCTGCAATAGATTTTTTTCTTTAGTACTAAAGTCATTGGTTGTTTCTAGATACCAGATTTCATTAGTTGGCTTGCTCCCACCACGAGAAGACATCAAGATGTCAGAGCTTGACATCTTGACGTCAAGACACTGGAATCTTCCAAAGAAATCATCATGTTTGACGTAGTTGTGATAAGTGGATCAGGACGCAGAAGATGAAACTTTTGTTCCCTTACTCATCACAGGACCATCACCATGAGTCGTGTCAAATGTTTGCTTTAATTAGTCCCAGCCCAGCTATACATAGTGATAACAGAAGAAAATACAGTGGGGCTGTATAGGTTATGAATCAGAATGTCCCCAATTTATATCACAAAATAAATGGCAGTATTCAGTCACATTTTTGTGAATGTGTAATGAAAAAGCATGCTTCAACACTGCCCAGATGACTGTTAGTCATTACAGTCTAGACACAGACTGAAAAGCTTTTCAATTCTGTTATAGCTTCAGAGTAAACAAACTAGAAGTCTAAATTGGTTTTAGCTGCCTTGTGGACATTAATAATGCTCATTACACACTACAGGACAAAACTGTTGGATAAATGACAAATAAAGACACAACTTTGTTATTCTGACATCCTTACAACTAGTAGGGCAAAAATGTTAAAGGATAGGTTCACAACTTTTCAGGTCTGTTGTAAAACAACAGTCAGGTGTCCATATGAACAGTGAAAGAGGTTTACCTCACTGTAACCATTCCTCCTGTTCGCACTGGCTATTAAAAGATCAGATTCAAATACACTTTTAATGTAACTAGTTTGTTCCTTAGCTTCATTTTCCAGTGTCGGACAGTGTTTCCCTGTTGAGCTGCGGTGGAAGTATATAATCTTAGCACAAATAGTAAGGAAATTTGTGTTTGGTAGATTATTTCTTTGTTGTAACAATGCTTCTTGGCAATAAATCTTATACCGTTGGAAAGCCTGTTTATTTCCCTTTTAAATGGTGCCACATTTGTAAGGAACATGCATTTGTGGGATGAGTAGCAGAGCTGAGTATGTGGGCTGCGCGCATGAAAAATATGCCAAATCTTCTCTGCCAATGCCAAACAGCTTATTCTGCCATTGACTCTTGTTTGGTGGATTGGATGATTGAAGTTTGAAGAAACAAGACATTGGCAATTTAACAATTTATTTATTTAACAAACAGGAGCCTCAGTAGCATGTGGAAGAACCATACACAACCACAACAGCCTGGCACCTCCTCCTCATGCTGGTCACCAGCCTGGTCACACACTGCTGTGGGATGGCATCCCATTCTTCAACCAGCATTTGTTGCAAGTCAGCCAATGTGGTTGTGTTGGTCACTCTGGCACGAACAGCACGCCCAAGCTGAACCCTCAGGACTGCTGGCAGGCCATTCCATCCTCTCCACTGCCAAATTCTGGAGGTAGTCTCTGATAAACCCCACAAACCGACAAATGCTCCAATGCTTATGGAGAAGTAGATATCTGCTTCCATTAGCCAACACAACAGTTGGCTTGTTGTAGCAGCCCTGAAGGACTGTTAAGGACTGTTGTTAAACTAACGGGAGAATGATTCTGGACTGGGCAGCACAGCAGCAGCAAGACACTGCCAGGGAGGCTGGAGAGAGAACCAACCAGAGAAACAACCAGGAGAGTTAGCTTGTTGGTCATCGCTGTTAATGATATCAGACTGGTTAACCAGCAGCTACAAAGTTCTGTTAACTAACAAACAAACAGTGGACATGGATACTTAATCTCCATGAAAGGAAGAAGAAGTCAGATACAGCTTCTCTCTCTCTGTCTCTTTGGTCACTAATTTCATCTCTGATAGTTACATGTCTCTGTGGCTGTTGTACGAATTTATCTCCTTAACAAGAATGCAGCAAAGAGATGATATAATCTGCAGTAGGTAGTTTGCTTGTTGACGTTCCAGCAAGCTGTCTGGACTCATTCATTCATTTGGAATTGATCCAGTTTTTAATTGAGTGGTTGTTCAGTCAGCTGTTGATGTTGTGTGATTAGTGAAGCTTCATATTAGCTTCAGATAAACTTTTAAATACATTTTTACACAGAAGGAAGACTGTGGATTTTGGCTTCCATCACTTACATTGTAAGTGCATTATAAAGGGATCTTCTAATGGTCAGAATGAACAGGAGAAATGATTACGAGAAGAAGAGGATGTTTCATTGTTCATTTGGGTAAATGGTTGTTGTTTTAAGACAGACTTCAAAAATTGTGAACCTGTCCTTCAAGCTTGGCCAGAGGGTGGCTATAAAGATAAAAGATAAAAGTCATGCTATCACCTAAAAGAAACGTGTACATCATCCATACAATGGCTGTTTTGGGACATCTTAGACTCAGCTATTTTTGGACTTGACTCAGAAATCGTATTTTGTCAGCTTTAATGCCCTGACACACCAAACAACCAGTTGGGCATAAGGTGCTCTCAGGCCATGTGTGTCCAACTGTTGCCTGTTTTGCTATGTGTCCCATACCGTGGTGCTAGTTGAAAAGAGACCCATCTTGGCGTAGTCAGTGATTTCACCTGTTTAATGCACCTCCTTATTTTTTGCCTCTGCCTTTAATTTTTTTTCTGCCAAAAGCAAAAGGCTGACAGTACTGTTTCATCAGATTAACAGTGGTGTGAAAAGACAACCTCTGATTTTTTCATCAACATCCTACTCATAGTGTTATTTCCTCTCCTGCAGGTGCACAACATATGTGAATGTCAACAACCAGCTGGCTGTCAGATATAGTCTTTGTGTGTTCAAGCCCAAATTTACAGTTTTTCTCCATTGCCTACTCCAATTTGCACACCAAAAAGCACAGTTCTCTAAATACATACCTCATGTGTGTCATCTCTCAACCAGTTCTGCACTAAACACATCGAACACATTACACTCATTACAGCTAACACACACATTCATAAACTCCCAAACACTGTTTGCCAACAATTAACACAATGCATTACATTTCTTACAACAGTTGTCATCAGTTTTTACATGTTTTCAATTCAGTACCTCAGTTGGTTAAATTCTCTGCACACCCACACCACAGTGATCCTCAAATGCTGCTTAAGTGTCTGTTCTGTAAAAAGGATGCCTGGGACTCTCTCTTGACTTACACAATCTACAAAAACCAAAACCAACAATTATGTTTATGATAATGGTTGTTAGTGCAAGCATGTCTTTACATAACCCCTGCTCATCCAGCCACTGTCATTTCTACACCAGCTGAGTTGAGGGTGAACATACTTGGGTGTCTGGCCTGAACGTCACACATTCCCCAAAAATGAAGTACTGGTATCAATAAAGTAAACACCCATTTTTTAAAAAAAAAAAAACTTAAGACACAAAACTTCAGACATTTACTAATCCCAGTAACACCCTGTTACTTTTACACTTGGGTGCTCGCTGTCTTACCGGGATTAATGGAGGGTTGATATCGGTGTGGTCTCTGGTCTCAGCTGACAGATGCTCTGGAGGGAGAGAAACATGACTTGTGGTTATCCCAAAGTTGTTTTATTCACATGCTGTGTGTTCTTAGCTGGCCTGTTAATGTTAGCCAGGGGTACACCTACATTCAGGAGTCACCTGATACTAGTTTAGTTCAGAATCAAAGGGTGTGTGAATTGTGCAGCTGAGGTCAGGACTTCTAGAGTGCTGTGTGCAGTCACTGGGGCTATGCTAACGTTAGCTGTTGGATGGTCAGTTAATCCTGCCTGCATGTTCAACCACAAACTTCTCATTTTCCATTTCTACATGGATTAAATACAAAAGATGCAGCGTGTGGGTGTGGAGAATTCTGAGTTGTTTAAAGGAAACTTTGATGGAGCTGATAGCTGAGTAGCAAAAGTAAAGGAACGAGTAATGTAACATTTTACTTTTGCTGCAGAGTAATAAGTAAAGTAATGTAATTACTTTTACAGTAAGTAATATGTAATCAGTAATTAATTACAATTTTCAAGTAACTTGCCCAACATCGTTTTGCATACATCCAGAGTGGCCTCATTACTGCCAGTTGGGGAAACCAAGCAATTACCAAAACCAACTGCAATTTTAATGAGTGTTTCCCCTTTATCGGCCACATGGAGCACTGATGAGCTCATTCTAGCTTGCAGCATGGGAATGAGGTGAAGATGCAGCCCCTCAGAAGCAACTGTCTCCCACATAGTGGATGAAACAGTCCCAATCATGGGTAGTCCCGAACAGGGGTAGCTAAATGCTAAGACACATACATGTTACCATGAGTGCATTAAGGCACACATTAAACATGTGCTAAATGTTGGTGACTGACAGAAATTAATCAACCGAAGTGTTGCACAATTAAAATGTTTATCTTGTTGATGGTGCTGGATGACAAGTAAGGGGAAATCAGTCATTATAATTCATCCTCTGGGGACCATGAATGTCAGTACAAACACAATGGGCCTCATGCGAACACATTCAAACAGATTCAATTTTTCTTTTTAACATTTAGTAACATCTTTGTAAATGAAACTTCCCCATAAATGGAGTAGAAGCAGGGTTGCCTTATATGGCAATTTTAGGGGCGTTGATTATGCTAATGATGAAATCTAACAAACGTTCACCTCCTCATGAACAGGTGACATTCATCAGGCTGAAACGTGTGATTTTACTCCAAGTTTGTCCAGTTAGGAAAGTTTGTTGACTCTGACATGGAACAACTTCTTTTCTGGTTAGGTTCTATTTTTCAGTGTTAAGCATGAGGTGTGGGTTAAGGTGAACACTTCTTGAGAGACTACATGAGACAATGTTCTACGCACCACAAACAGACACAGAGCAAAGTGCTTTCCAGGAATCCAGAAACATGCTGAGCTCTAAGTATGGAACATAGCAGTTTTTTTCATTTTGGATGAGACGAGCCAGGTGTGTCATCAGTAACTGTGTTTGCATGAACTGCAACTGCCAGCTAAAACATCTGGTGGAACAGATGGTAGTCACGATGATGCAGAGAGTAGCTGTACCTCCAATCACACACACACACACACACACGTACACACACAGACCTAGTAATGAATGTTGCTGCCTCTCCATTAAGTTGTATTCCCATACTGTGTCATGCTCAGTGAAACACAGAGACAGAAGAATTGTCACAAGCATAAGGCTGTACTGTACAAACTGAAACAGAATGTCAACCCCCCCAACCCCCCAAACACACACACACACACACACACACACACACTCTGTCTTTCTCTACGTCAGTGTCTCCCATCTCTTTAATTTACTCTGGGCCTGTCTAGTCTGTCTGTTCAACTCACTTCCTCCTCTCCTTATCTGTCTGACTCTATTCAGCCCTATATATGCTCATTTAGCTGCTTCCTTCAGTGACAAACAAGTATACAATCACTGTGATGTTGACAATCTACTGTCCTGCTAACCTATCCTAATCTGTTAACCTGCTATTTAAGACAAGTTTTCCACTTTACTTTTGAAATGATATTACTGGGAGGTGTGTGTGGAGCACAGGTATTTGTGCTTTATAAATAAGTATATTAATATTATAGACTATAGCATATTACAGTGGAAACTGCTTGTAGTGATCACAGTTACAGTGATAAACCACTTATATGGATCAAAAAGCTCCGGACAGAATCATTCCTATACAAAAGCTGTTTAAATAATTAGCTTTTGAGTCTTTTCATACATGACAACATGACGACAACAAAAAATGTAAAACTACAACTTCAGGCTGGTAACCTGAGGCTGGTGCTGCGTGCACATTGAAATCATGATGGGAAAGAGAAAGTCATTTTCTCTCATGAAAAACGTTGTCTCCCTGAAGCTTATGACAATGTGCCAAAAACAAGCCAATGACATGCAGCAGCGAAACAACAAGCGTTTAAACAGCTGTACTGTACTGCAACTGTCCAGAAACCAGGATCTTTCCCTAACCCTAACCAAGGTGCTTTTATTGCCTAAACCAAACACACACAGGACTTAACACACAAACCCAAGTCCCTGGTTTTGCACGCCCACCATCATCCCAACCTCCTCCTTCCAACTTCAGTACAATACATAAATGTAGCAATTCATGTGTTCAAACACAATGCCTGAACATAATCCAGACAGCGATTACATATTGGGAAAACGATTCAGTCATATTAACGTAATTTCTGGGAGACAGGGTTGCCAGAACTGTTTGGTGTTTGCAAAGTGCACTGGAGCTGAACTCCAGTAACACAAAAGAATTGATTATCTGCTCTAAACAGGACTTTGCCACAGAGGAGGAAGGTTCTGTGTATCACAGAGGAACCTGCATGTCCTCTGGAGAAGCTAAACTCTGGTAGGAGCTACAGGTCACCTCTGGCTAGAAAGAATGTATATAAGAAGTAATTTATGACCGTGGACGTTTAGCTGCTCATCTTAGGAGCCGGCTTGCTTGCAACATCAGAGCAAAATTTCAATTTAGATAAATTGGCTACATACTCAAAATCTTAATAGTTTTTTCTCACCCAGGCAAGTCTCCAAACATAATTTGGTGACACAGAGAGAGTCGTAGAATAAACATTGTAACAGTTATGACTCAGACATGCACATGTGTAGCTCCTCTGTGTTTCAGACCAGCTACTGTGTGGTCCAGATTGTGAAGATGCTGCTCTCTCTCACTCACTGAACACGGAGATCTGTTGGTTGTTTTTTTTTTTTTTTAAATCTCTAAAGTTAGCAAATCTAGATACAGACTAGATACAGCTTAAATGGCTACTATGACTTCACTGCTTGTAATCAGGGTGCAATTTTTGATATCAGTCAATACTATAACATACTGGACAGATATGTATCAATATGAGGTAAACAAAGCTTTTGTGCAGAGATGAAACCGCATTGTAAATCATGACAAGTGATGCACAGAGGTGGCGGGGTGAAAACTAGCACAAACAGGCAGGCAGTGGTCTGATGTGAATCAAAGTGTATCATTTGGACCTCTCAGCCCTGCTGCCACTTGAATGTGAAGTGGAATGATGTTTTTGTTGTGCAAACCCATCAGCTTTCACCACTCATTGATGCCCTTCAGGAACATTATCAGCTTCACAACTTCATCAGTGCTGTGGAACAGCAAACTCGCCAAGTAGTGCCAGGAGACATTACTTCATCTCTAGCAGTTTTTATGAATCCCACAGCAAATTATGATTGCTTTTTTTCAAATAAATGGTTAATAGCCCTGCTATCAAGTGATGAAATCCAACAGACTTTTTTTTTTAACATATTACTGCTGCTTTTGCTACCGATAACAGAATTGCAGGATGTCATTTCTTGTGTCATCAGATTGCCTATGAACTTTTGAAATACTAGTTAACATGTGAAGCAGGGAATCCTGTGTGACTCTGTCAATGTGCACCACATTTAAATGATTTGAGGAAACTGTACAGGAACAGAGAAACATGCAATCTGGAAACCATTTAACATCTCTATACTGGTATCTGCATAAAAAATGTTTAAACAGAACTGAAGATCATATTTGGAATCTGCTCTGTCCTGCCCTTGTCAACCTGTGACATCATTTTTATATCTGCAGTTACAACTGAGGTATGATAAAGGTATAATTACATTAAAGCTGGAATGCAGGACTTTTGTCTTCCCCTTCTGGCAGTGAGAGTAAAAGGGGGGTGCTTGGCTGTGACTGCCTGACACAGGCGTGCAGCAGCTCTCATGTGCATCCTGAATGACAGGCACACAGAGAGGGCCAGTAAAAACAGATATGTTTTGAAGATCCACCGGCCCAAAAACGGATTTTTGACGGTCCACCGGCATTTGTCCCATTATGCCCGATTGCCAGTACACCACTGGCCGTAACCTACTGTTGTGGCTGTAAAATGGTGGATAAATTGTTTGGAGCATCACACAAGCCCTGAGAAATGACTTGTTTCACAATCAGAATTTGGTCCTATAACATTTGGTCTATATGAGCCGCACGATTAACGGCCAAACAGCTAGTGTGGGAATGTTGCACCCAACATGAGATTTAAAACTCTTTATACTGTGAAATACAGAGAGGCTTAATCAACATTGTGTGAACTCATTTGGCAAGGGCTTGAATGTAACGGACATTCATTTATATGTAAAGTACCACACCGCAGGTTTAAGGCAACTAAACTACTTGACTGGGGAAAATGTTGTCAGTGAGGGTTTGTTATGAAGCACATATGCTGCATCGCATTTCCTACCTTGGGTGGACACAACACATGCACATTTTTTTATTTATGAGAAACTCAAGCAGGTATATATCTTTCTCTTTGAAGAAGGAAGAACTTCCTGTCTGGTATTATTAGCAGGTTCACCTGAGTTGTCTCCACTGTGAAGGTACAGGTACTATACCTGTACAGTACCTGTACTATACAGGTACTATATGGGCTGAGTTTGGGTCTCAAGTTCATGCCTTTGCAGACTGCAGAACCTGTTAAAGGACGGGTTCATAACTGTTCAAGTCTGTCAGGACAGGATGAAAAATTAACCTCTTTCAGTGTTCATATGGGCACATGACTGTTGTTTTAAGATACACTTGAAATATTGTGAACCTAATCTTTAAGTATCTAGAAAGCTTTATTTTTCTTATGAGCTGGTGGACCAAACCACAGCTAAAATATGAGTGATTGGACTGAATAGTCAGGTGGCCAGAGGTACAATTCCAGTCCCTAAGAGGACAATTGTTTGCTGCCAGTTACCCATAATATGGCAGTGTATCAGGGCTGGAGTTCAATGAGACTTAGCTGGGCTCATTTCCACCATGGTCCATCCTCTCCCCTCTTCCTAACTCTCACTTTATCACAGATATTCAGTCTCAGCCTCTTCCCATTCATGAAATAAGTTTATAACTACTTTTACATTAACTACTTTTCCTCATTCTCTGTGTAACTGGTCACACCTCCACACACCTCACACCTCCAGCTCCTTCCTCCACCAGAGGACTCAAGACCCCCTTCCTGGAGCAGGCTCTACATGCCCTCCTGCAGAGTGATCTGCCAAAACCTGGGCCAAACCTACTAACTTGAATAAATTATGTACCTCATGTTAATGTGTGGTCAAATATCTTCT
This sequence comes from Thunnus maccoyii, assembly GCF_910596095.1. Lineage (NCBI taxonomy): Eukaryota > Metazoa > Chordata > Actinopteri > Scombriformes > Scombridae > Thunnus > Thunnus maccoyii. The sequence goes on along the minus strand of NC_056544.1, from coordinate 2,896,485 downwards.
AATACAGTAAGACTGAGCAGACCAGCATTAGAAAATAGCAGAAAATTGCAAAAGTTCACATTTTCAGTGACGATCACTGAAGACAATGGTTATGGAGAAGGGCAAGCTGGTATATATTGCAATCTTTGTAAAAAACAAACAAACAAAATGAATTAATATCTTCTTGGTCTTTGATCTCTTATGTGTTTATATAAAAAACCACTATCAAGAACAAAGTAGAATATATACCTCAATTTTTGTTTTCCTCTATCTATGTCTGGTCTTCCTGCATTTTCAGTTTTAACTATGGTTTCTATTACAGTAATTAACCATTTAGACTGACTGTTGACCTGATTTTACCTGAGCAGTGGAATACTCCTGAAATCTATTCAACCAGGGCCCATATTCATCAACCTTCTAAGCATTATATTTAAAGAGCCAATTTAGGAGTAAAAAGGGGTGAAGAGTGAATAATACATACATACATACATACATTTATCAAAGGACTTACAGTGAAGTGTAAGAATATTGTTGAAGACATGCTTTTAAGGAAAAGTACAGTTTATTTTAGGTTGAGTCAAGAAATACAAATAATTCTTCACCAAAGTTATCTTGATATTGCATGATTTATAAACCTTTGACTTCGTGTGGTGGATTTAGATCTGTTAATTTATTGAGCTGCACAGGTGGTTGTTTGAAATTATAAGTAACTGATTCAGATTTAATTAATTTTTTCATTTACATTTTCTTAATTTGAAGATTTTTTATTAGACACAAAGAACTTACAGCTTTCAGTTGCTCTATAGAGTCAGTACAAAGATAATGTACAAAGTTGATCTCAGTGATCTTATCATACAAGTGTCAATACCAACCTTCATCATTGTTTGAATTGTTTTTGTTGCTATAAAAAGAAACAAACATGACTTATTTTAACATGTATTAAAGACAAACAGCGATTTTCCATCATGTACGCATGTTTTCTTCAAACTAAAATAGATCTCTGAAATGTTTAACTTGTCAAACAATAACATGCTGATCATGTTTCTTTAGAAACTTAATTAATGAGTTGAATGAACTCTCAGCAGTACTTTAATCCAACGAAATAAAAAATAAAATAAATATGAATCATGGTACAATAAAAAGTGTTTTTTTTAACAATTTAGTTTGATGATTAGAGAGGCTTCTTTCAGTAATTGGAAACGTTTCCATGCGTGTAGTTATGTCACTGCAGCAAATATCATGGGCATTTAAGCAGCAAAACTGAAAACTGTAATTATAAACTTGACAGGACAGAGGAAACTCTCCAGAGGAAACAGAGTTGAGACTTTTAGCTTGAAATAAAAATGTCGCGGGAGCTCTGATGAAGCTCAGGATTCATCCTGAGAGGAGGTTGTTTTATTACAAACTATTTCAATGTGTAAACCTGGAACTCCGCACCTCCTACTGAAGTCATGCTCCCATGGCTATGTAAGTGCTGAAAATGAATTTGTTGTCTTGCACTCAGAGAAAAAATCTTTCATGTAAAAATGATGTTTATCTGAAAGCTCATGAATCTTTACATCATCGTTTTGCATGAGTCCTCGTTTTCCCACAGCCTCTGCAGATTACAGCTACTAGAGATTACATGAAAGCAGCTTCTGCAAACAGTCAGATAAAGTGACTCTTATCAATTACACAAATTGCTTCAGATTACATATCGATCATCATGACCCAGACAGTCATTGTACAGTGAGTGTCTCTGCACTCTTTAAGACGAGCTACTCTTAACCAACGTCAGATACCTTTCTAATAGTTTTAAGTCCAAAGAAATTTGATAAATAGGTTTTATTCTTAATTCAGTGAGTGGGACTAAATGTAAAGAAAAATAAAAAATGAAGAAATTGAACTTAAGTCTAAAACCTCACATTAAGCGGTTTGATAAATACAGTACAGGTTGTTAGGAATCACAGAGGATGTTTGATGACTTTTTGAAAATCAGTAAATTTTGACATGTGAAGTCATAAGCTGATGAAGAAATGAGAGCAAATATCTTGTTTACTTGTTTACTAGTTCCCTGTCTTCCATACAAACTTCTTACTCTATCATCAGAGACATGTGTCTACAAACTGAGTACAAGTACACAGTCACATGTAGGGTTGAACAGGGGTATAATACTTCAAATTCAACAGCATATATGTCTGAACAATCTTAGAAACATATTTGTCTTTTTCTTCTTACTACTTTTTTCTTCTTTAAAGGCTCTGTGAGTGTAAACAGCCTCTGGTTGAGCAGCATCTGCTTCACCTGTGGAGAGTCAGTCCCTGACGTGTCCATCTGTCTCACCTTCTCTGGTTACACTGCTGCTATTGAACAGAGAATCATCTCTCACTGCAGCCATATGTCTGCTATTGATTCCTTCGGTCACTCAGTCAGTTCAGGCACTTTGGTTGGGCAGAAGGAGCTTTCGGTGTCAGCTGCTAATCAGTACCAAGTTACCCTGATTTGACCATAAGTGGCATCAATTACTCTTCAATACATGTAGTTTGCTTTAGCCACTGTCAGCAAACTGGATAGTAATTGATGAGAAGGTATTGGATACCAGGACATGTGGCACCAACATACAGAACCTCAACCACAGTAAAAAGTGTGTCTCCATCCATCTGTTTTATGTACATGTTCAGTTTGTGGATAAAAAAAAAAAAAAAAACTGATTTGAAACTGCAGAAAGAGGTTGAAATATCAAAAAGACATTTTTACACTTGGCTGTGGTGGAAAAGTTGGTGTGTGGATAAAAAGCAAAAGCAAACGTAAACAGAAGCATGTGACTGAAATGTCACTCAAGCTTCCACTGAAGAGACAAAAAAAATCAGATGTGTGTGGAGCGATGAGGAGACTGTAGCATTCCTAAAACGATTACATGAAACAAACAGAAATGTCACATTTCCATCATGTTTTAGCTTTGACTGCTGCTCTTTTAATGTTGTTTGTTGTCTCATCCTCTTCTTCTGCAATGGTTTAATGGCACTGACTGGAGAATTAGAGGCACAAACTATTTATCTCCTAATATTCATTCAACAGCAGTGGATGGACATAAATATTTCCTTTGCTGAGTTTATGGAAATTCGGTTAAATTTTGCACTAAATTTGTGTTTCATTTGACACTGTAGTTTAGGCACAAAGAGTTCCCAATTGAGCTCTATTAATTTAGCATAGAAGGATCCCTCATGAAATATGCCTAATGTGACACCACATTCAGAAAATTCAATACCGCTTCTTTAGACTGGTTCAAGTAGGCTCACAAGTAGGCCTCTTCACACTTGAGTGGGGTCCATTCAGAGCAGCAGGTGTCTGACTATAGAACAATGAGAAGAGGAAATGAAATAGAAGAAGCTCCATCCAGGCTCCTGAATTAGTGTTCACATGTTAACAACCAACTTTAATTAGATTGAAAGATTTAAACACAAAAGATGTGCAGTTTGTAGTTTTATTAAATGTTAAGCTTCCAACATTTTACACATTTGTATTATGGTTCAAATTTGATTATTATTGGGGATGTAGCATTATTGTGATTAGTTTTCATTTTAAACATAAAATCCTCAACATGCAGCCCCTTTTACAGCATTAAACTTGACATGTTTAGAGATTAAACTTGACATGTAACGTGTGTTGTGGTTAATTAGCATTTTTATAATTTGCAAAAGAATTCATACTTTGTAATACACTTCAAAATGTTATATTTAGCTACACTGCAATTCATGATCATTAAACTCCCCTCACAAATCTTGTGATTTCTGTCAGCCTTCCTTGTTTAAAGAAAAAATTGCAGCTGGTGGAATGAAAATGGATATTCTTACCAGATGTCTCAATTAAAACAAAACTTATATCAGTATCATTGTCACATTAGCAGTGTTCACCATTTATCCAGTTTACTGAATCGTTACATGAGGCGTATTATGCTACTAGTTAACCATGCTAGTGTGTTTGAGGTTTAATGTCTTTTCTGATAAGTTTTTTACTAGCAAATTTAAAGCTGCCAGACATCTTGCTGCTACTTGTTTAATGTCTGTATTATGAACACATGCTTCATGTGACCACTGGACAGATAAGTGTGTAGCCAAATTTTCAAGTGAGTGTATACTTCACAAGAAAATAATGTTTAGAAAAAATCCAATCTAAAAAGATTCCTGTATCCACATGCAGATGTACATCTAAACCAAAGTTTTATATGAATGTTTTATATTCATAAGCTTTATATGAATATACCATTTTAAGGATAATGGGAAATAATTGAAATATTGTGGATCTTTCCATTTTATTTCAACAACACCGTTGGACAGAATTCAAGGGTGAATTGATTATTTAAATTACTGACTTACTTTACATTTTTTGAGAGGCTGCTGCATCTGTTGCATCATCGCCGTAGTGATTTTCTTACCAGACCAGTTGATGCATGCAGTGCATTTGCAATTTATCCAATAAACCACAGCATTACAGCTACACTTATTTACATTTTTATGCAAAAGACTTTCATAATGTCCATGCAACAATAATATGTGGACAGCACCATATGATGCCAGCGGAACAATATGACAGTGTGAAAAAAGTACTTTAGATATCAAGATAACTACACTGACAGCACAGAGTGTCACTCATGATGTAATCAAACACTAAATTCTAATTTTTTTCAGAGAAGCGGTACAGTGTGAATGCTGTCTAAACTTTCCTGCTGCAAAAGATCAAAAGGCATACACACAAATGGAGCTTAGTGCAAGTTCAAGCAGGAAGACTATCTACTGCAAATGTATTCATTCTCACTCCTCTCTCTCCCCCCACTCCTGCTCTCATATCAGCTGATTAGGGGCGTTACTCTTAGTTAACAAATCAGATTCCACCATGATTTCCATCAGCCTACCATGTCTTAGCTGCCAAACTTTAAGTGTGTTCTTCTCTCTGACGCTGTCAGCTGTCATTTCAGTGCGAGTCGTCACAACCCTTCTCCACTCCAACCACCTCCACTTTATCACATCAGCGCCAGGTCTGAGATCACCAGAAGCCCAGAAGGCCACTCCTCTTCTCATCAACCAGATCTCAACATTCCCTTATTCATCACCACCACCAGTGTCTCCATCAGGGGGATATCCTATTCTACTATCACCTTCACTTCCCCCTTATAAATATGATGACATCATTTTTATCTTATTATGCATGCTCAAACATAGTATCGTGACTTATAAAATTGAAGTCTCTCCTGATTGAAATGACTATACGTCACTATACAAAATAATACAGGGAACCAATTGGAAAGCTTGTGCTACTCGCTATAATTAACACAAAAGATATCATGAGTAACAGGGAGCTGGAGAGTTGGAGTGTAACGCAACAGAAAAAACCAACACCCGTGATACAGTATACCTCAGCCACCTGGGGGTGGGGGTTGCTACAGCACCCTCAGCACCTCTACATCTCAGCTGTGGCTGAGGGTGATGTGTCTCACTGTGTACAGGGCTGTATGTGTATGTCACATGAATCAAACATCCCTCAATACTCACAATGACTTTTCATACATACAGATTTGGAAAAACCAAAACAGAACTGTATGACTAACAATGGATAATATCACTGGTTTTATCATGTAGGTCTTATTCTCTGTGTAAATTTTGAGTGTGATCATTATTCACCCAAACAGAAGGCTTCACAATAATGTCAGACAATTATGTTAAGTAGTGCATAACTACAGATGTTGCTTCACATAAAATGTGAGACTGTGTGTATTATAACTTTTGTAATAGCTGTAGGTTGAGCCACTGTTATATAATAGCGTGTGTGTGTGTGTCAGCGATAGAGTAGAGAGCAACAAACATGTTTTAAATGTGTGCTGGTAATCAAGTCAGACCTTCACCCCAGAGAGCAGAGAAAATGGGAGTCATAAGAGTCATTATTTCACTTTCTACTCACTGTCCATCCCCCCTCACCCACGCAAACACACAGCCCACCGCTCCTGGCTGTCAGTCAAAAGGCCACTGAGCATGCTCCGTAGCTGTTATTGTCCATGCTTTGACACCCGTGGCAGAACGCTTCATTGCAACTTGCTCGAGACTGGTGACCTGAGACCAAGTACAAACACACACATAGATCCACACACAGGCACACACTCACTCACTGCATGCACGTGCATTCCCTTACACACACACACACACACACAAACACACACAAAGGCCGGCTGAGCGTGACACAATGAGAGGGAAATTGAATCATTCAGTAGAAACTGGTGGGGATTCAGGGATTAGCAGGGATTTCTTTTCACTCTTTTGGGAGTGCTGCTTCTAGAAAACTCAAACAATCGGAATGTTTAGACCCCCGCACCCACCTCAGACCAGCCGGTCCACACCGCTGAGGTCCAGTGGTATTGGTGGGAGCTGCCCAGTCCAACCACAGAGCGGTAACCGCTGAGGGAAGTGTGTGTAAGAGTGAGTGATTGTGATATTAACTGACATTGTGCTGTGTGTTGTCATTATGAAACTCCGCAGTGACCTTAATCCAACAGCGCTAAAGGCACTTTGAAGCTTTCAGACCAACCTCTGACTCTCTCTCTCTTCTCTCTCTTAAGGTCTCTCTCTCTCTTCCTCTCTCACTGTCCATCTGTTGCCCATTTTTCAACGGACAGTTTCGAGGCCTGCTCAGCATTTCAGAGGCTTTAAACAGCTCTATTGTAACTTAGAAAGCTGGATTTAGACATTGAGAATGAGCGAGAAAGAAAGCGAGGGAGAAAGCTTGAGAAGTGTGAGAGAGAGAGAAATCATCCACATAATGCCGCAATGTTATTATGACAAAAAAGCCACTACAGCTCCCTTGGGTATTAAAATGACACAAAAGACACAAAAAAAGGAAACAAGTGGATAAACAGATTAAGATAAAGGGAAAAAGCTTTAAACCCTTAAATGACGTACCCGAATGGAGAAAACAAGTGGAGTGATAGGAAGATCAGCCATTTGGGAGATTAAAGTCTCTCCAGGTGGGATTAAATTTTTGAAGCGCCTTGTTCTATGAATGTTTTCCTGCCTGTACTGTGATGTCAGAGGACTTTACCAATTCCAGATGCCTACTTTGTCTTTCTCGTTATAATCTGCAGAGCTCTGCAGCTTAATGCCAATCCCAATGTTTTTAATTTGTCTTTTTAGAGGTACACAAAAGTATGTGGACACCCCTGCTATGTTTGTGGTTCTGCTCCATTAAAAATCTTCTCCATCAATACAGGGAGCAGGCTGCACTATAACTTTAATGTATTGCATGGGATGCTCTTGTTGAGCAGGGCTCAGATATTAATCGGCAAGTAGATGTTATATCATCATATATTAACTCATGAGTACACAGAGATACCCTCCAGGAAAATTAGACAGTAAAAAGAGGTTAATAAAGAGGTCAAGCGGGGACAAGGGACAAACATCAGCACGGGTTCAAAACGCATACGTATAGAAAATATTAGCCATAAGTCTCTGCCACATGAAGCAAATAAGGTCTTCTCCTGTTTTAACACTCAAGATTTGAGTACCCAACTTAAGGTCTTGCTTAGAATATTCACTCGATTGAAGCATTATCAGTGGTTATTAGCCTCATAGATATGGGTCAGAAGGGGCCTGCTACACCTGCTAGCAGGTTCAGAAAGGTGTTATCATCCATTGGTATGGTGGAGGTCACCTTTGAGTTACAGACGCCGTCTAGCGGCTGTAGTAATTTTGACTGAGGGAAGTGACGTAGTTCAACATACAATGACTCGATAAGATGATTTTTTCCTGACAAGGAAGATGCGGGTTGGCTCGCTTCGCCTCTGGGGGCGGCGGGCCGGGGCGCCGTTGCCGGTGAGGTGCAGCTTGGTGGATGGGAGGGGGAGATGAGTGAATGAAAACATCACCAGCCTCCCCCACCTAGACAATTCAACTTAATTATTCTTTTTAAATTCAAAAATGTCTCCATTCCTCTCCCTTTTTATTTATTTATTTTTATTTATTTACTTGTTGTTATCATTATGAATCTTTTTTTTTTTTTTTTTTTTTAACCACTGGCCCCAGTTGCTCTTGTACACTAACATACACACACAGAAATCCTGTACAATAGACTGCCCTACACCTGCCCTAACACACACATTTCATGTCATACGTACTTACATCTGAATTTTTCTTTCCTGCTGTTACCGCTCTAAGTCCACAATGCATATTTGTCTTATCACGCAAATACACGCGAATAAGAAATGTTCTGTTAACCTGAGTGATCATTGACTTTATTACTACAGCATATCTAACATTGCTGCTTGGCTATTAAGGCTATCACCAGCAGCCTCTGAATGCAAAGGCCTGCAGGGTTGAGTGGAGGTGTGTGGGGGTGTTGGTGTGTTCTAGAATGTAACCACTGTGAAACAATCAGAAAATAAAGTTTAATTTATCTGATTCACTGGCTTTCTTGCTACCACTGCTCCCTCTCTTCATTCACTCTCTAGCTCGCTCGGCCACAGCTGCTCTCGCTCTCGCTGGTGCTCTCTGCTCTCTCTTTTTCTCTTGTCTTTTTAAAAAAGAGTCGGGAAGCCGACAGCAAAATCTAACTTTACTTTTAACATTATCAAATGAAGAGAAATGTCCTCCCCTCTTCCTACTAACGTCTTTGTATTCCCTCATGGCACGCATTTTGACTGTAGCTGAAGTTATACCTTAAAAACAAGTCCAGTTCCTGGGATTCTTGGAATAGTGCGTTTCTGTTCCCAGGATAAAAAATGTCTCATTTTTGAGACAAATATTAATCCCTATTCCAGCTCCCTTTAGACTCTGGAGTTATTCCTGATGTCTGGAACGATTCTAATGTCATTCCAAATCCAAAGACCAGTAGACCTAAAATCCTGAATGACTTGCAGCTTATAGCATTAACATGACTAGTAATAAAAACTCTGGAGAAAACTGTTAAATCAGAAATTGTGGGTGTAACTGGTTCAGCTCTCAATCCTATGCATGTGTTTGCATATAAGCCTGGGAGAAGTGTTGATTATTATTTATTACATTATTTATTAGTTATTTATTTTGAACTCTGTACATGAACATTTAGAACAAACAAACACATACACAAGATTACTTTTTGTTGGTTTTTCATCAGCTTTTACTACAATGCAACCTCACATACTAGTAAAAAAGCTCATATCTTATTTGCATTTAGATCATCATCTCATCAGATGGATTATCAGTTTTCTTACTAATAGAACTCAGACAGTAGTTATGAATGGTCAACCATCTGAATCAATTTTAACTTCCACTAGCTCACTGCAGGGTTGTGTTCTTTCTCCCTTACTTTTTTATTTTGTATATAGATAACTGTCATTGGAAATATAAAAATCACCATAATAAAATTCGTTGGCAACAGTGTTATTCTGTCTCAGTCAGTCAGATCAATCACATGGACCCATAATGCAAGAGTTTGTGGAGTGGTGCGACAGATCTTTTCTAGATTTAAATATATCCAAAACTAAAGACACAATATTTTCACCAAAACACATAGACAGATGTTCCAACAATCATTCATGGCGTTCGTGTTGAAATCATCCAGACCTACAAATACTTGGAAACTGTGTTTGATGACATATTGAGATTTGGTGACAATACAGATGTTATTGTGAAAAAGGCTCAGCAGTGTCTGTACTGTCTTTGTAAACTAAACTCTTTGGAGTCGATCAAAGATTACTGACAACATCTTATTCCTCTTTTATTGAAAGTATTTTAACATTTTCACTTACCTGCTGGTTTACATCTCTTTGTCAAAAGGACAAGAACTGACTGCAAGGTGTTCTAAGCTCTAAAATTACTGGCAAAACACAAAGATCCCTAGTACAGCTTAATACTACTTAATACTATTACTCCTCTATGACTACATTAATCAATGACATCAGGAATGCCTTTTAGATTGGCTGTATGTAAAACAAACAGAAGGAAGTTCGGTTTTATTCCAGAAGCCATTAGACTTGTGAACAGCCACAGTGTGAGAAATGGTCAGTTTACCTTGTGTACAGACTGATAAATTCATGCACTTGCACTTTGACTTTTGTACCTTTGTGATCTTAGATATTGTTGGCCAGCTGTAGACCAGCCACTGCCATTAATCCTTGTATGTTTAAACACTTTTCTGACATTGCCTTGTTTGTATCTTTTAGATTTTATAAATGTGTGTGAATTAATTATATATGTGTACTTGTTTGCAAATCTGCTTGTCTCAAGTTGCCCCCTGAAGGATGAATAAAGTATTTTTTGAATTGAATTTGAATTAAACGAAAAAAAATAACTGAGTTTAAATAGTTGAAAAACTGTGTTACTGTCAAGGTCTTATCTCCATTGCTTTTATATTTTGCTAAGATTAATGTGACGTTATCTGTCTTAAGGCCTCTGGATCACAAACCTATGATGTACTGGAAACTTCATGGATGTAAAATAATGCGAGGTTCAGATGTGATAACAATTGACAACAGATCAACCTTCTGTTTAGCATCCTGTTGCCTTGCAGGTGTATCTTTTATAACATTCTATTTAACCAATACCAAAATGCTGATCCTGATCTTGGGACACGGGGATGTGGGAGATGTCTCGCTACATGATGATCTGTTGATGGCAGGACTCCTGCTACTACTTGAAGTGGATAAAAGGTTTACAGCTGATGGGATTTGTTGTTTGAAACATCAATGTTAGTTAAGGAAGTCTTACAAAAAACTTCTCTATAACCTTGTCAGACTCGGGGAAGCAGGAGTGGACCCAAACGCAGAGGCCGGAATACAGATATGATGAAAAACTCCTTTAATTGTGGATGGTCATGGACAGGCAAACAGAGCTGAACAGAACTGGCAGAAGAAACAACACAAAACGATCCAACAAGGACTGAACAGAAAACCAGAACTTAAAGAAACTGAACTAACAAGGAGATGAGGTGCAGGTGGGGAGATGGGTGGAGAACTCGAGAGGGGAATGAACATACAGGGAGCTGATTGGCTGAGGACACACAGGGAGCGGGGCAGGGCTGACGAGGCTAACACAGGGCAGGTGTGGGGAAGACAGCAGGGCAGGGCTAACGAGTCCAAATGCAGGGCAAGTGTGGAGGAGTACATGAACACACAAGGGAAACGGAACAAAAACCCAGAAAACAAACTCAATGCCATCTACACTAACCCATCCAAAACCAACCACAAACACAAACCCAAACACACAACCCAACAAACTAATGATGCAGTCCTCTAAAACCCACCACCCAAATCATACAAGAAAACCCTTATGAACCGAGGGACTAAACAGACGTGCAAAACCAGGAGACCCCACAGAACACAACATAAGACCAAAAAACACCCAAAGTCCAGGCAAGATGTGACAAACCTTATTTAAAAATTCTCCAGTATTGTACTGTTGTTCACTGTGGGCATCTCTGTCTTAATGTCAGGCTATTTTTCTATGCTGATTTGAATTTGATAAATTGAAGTGAGAGCTTGCATTAATGCACAGTGTGTGCCATGACAAAAGGGAAAAAATGCCTCAAAATGTGGAAAAAAAGACTTGCACAGAATGGACTTTCAGCAGATGTAATTGTGGTGAGCTTCAATAAAGACCAATCACGTTGGCTCATTTCACCCCCCTTTAAAAGCATCAGACAGTTTGATGGACTGCAAGGGCAGTCCAGGTCAGATTCTATGAGGAGAAGCTGTTCTTATCTTGCAGGTGCAGAATCTCAAAGCACAAATATACAGCACCACACAAGACCACTGAATGTACAAAACTACAAATAAGACAGAGCACCCCAAACAGTACCTCATATGTGTTACCGAAAACAGATGTTCCAAGTTAAATTTATGCCAGGAGACACTAAAATTAATGGCAAATGCAGATCCACTGATGTGTAAATAAAAAAGCCTAAAATAGGCACTGACTGAAAGATTTTCACTGAGCTGCCTCATGTTCCTCAGGCTGCAGTGATGGATTATGAATGCAGAAGGCTACACAAAACCAATGACTGTGTAAAAGAATTGGAGGGCAATTAATACAGTAAATTGTATTATAAAATATTTGATAAATATGGTCAACTGGCTTTGGTGCCTGCGGCTTGCTAAAATCCCTGTTTAATATATAGAATAAATATAATAAATAGCATGGAAAGCAAAGTGATGGTATGGTGTCACAATGCAAAACTGAAATCTGATTTGATCTTCTGCAGGCAGTAAGGCATAAAGTGACCATAGTGATCCACACCTGTCAAAAGTGAGATATGTTTTGAGTTTTAAAAGCTGGAATTAAACCCAAAGTGATCTATTTTACGTACATGGTTTAAGTTTGAAAAGCTGGAATTAAACCCAAAGTGATCTATTTTACGTACATGGTTTAAGTTTGAAAAGCCTGACTTAAAACCCATAGTTACTTTATTAACCCAGCTGTGTCGACTTTGAAAAGCCTGACTTACAAACCAAAGTAACCTTATTAACCCTTACCCCGTGTCCAGACCGCAAGCGTTTCAGACACGTTTTTCACGCGCATGTCACACGCAACATTGCATTGGAATCTATGCAGCTTTGTGCAGACTCACATCACTCGTGCTCAGTCAGCCGCACCTTATGGACGTAACCACAACCTGAATCGTTCATTTATGCTTCAAGTCTATTTTCCTCCATTTTAAACATGTCACTACAGTCATGTGTATTTGGCTCTGATCGCTTCCAACAAGTGCAAACCTATACTCAACACCTGAATGCCTCCAGTGTAGACACATAGATGGAGCACTAGCTGCTCCTCTGCTAACATGCTGCTCACGCTACGTTTGCTGTCTAGACACAGGGTTAGAGCCCGACAGACGCAATTCGTGTCTATATTCACATCCCTTCTTCTCGGTTGAATTGCTCATGAAGGATTCATCTCAGTAAGGTGAAGCGCATATCAAAGGAAATGGCATGACTTGAGCTTTACAACGATGCTAATTGCTTGTCTATGCAATGAAGTGCTGGTGAGAAAAATAATTTTGAATTGAAATCAAATCTAATCATAGTTACAATCTGCATACAGTTCTGCGTCCATCTCCACACCCATTACTCTTGTCTGAATTACTCATCATTGCATAGATATGGTGTCTTTGTAATGATGCTAGTCACATATTGTACATGCTGAAGTAATCACGTTATCAAGACAGATCAAATTTCTTCAAAGTAATATCTTTACTAATTTCTTCATCCATTTTCACACTCCTGCTTCTCGGTTGAATAAGTCACAAAGTCCCTATCGCTTTACAAAGTACCGTATATCAAAATAAACAGCAGAACTTAAGGCTGATTTATGGTCGGGCGCTCAACACTTTTGATAAGTGTCACTCAACAGAAATTACATATTTTCAGCAGAAAAAAGTGTTGCTCAACACTTTCCTTTCGAGTCGTTCATGATGATCCTGGAGACTGTATCCCCTTTAACATCAGCCTGGCAACAACCACCTTCAGCCCCGAGGCCATCGGCCCAGCTGCAACCACCTCCAACAACAACTCCATCTCCTTCAGCCCAGAGGCCATCAGCCTCAAAGAAGAGCTTCACTATGGTGATAGTTGACATGCTGCAAGAATCCCCATTACATACAGAAAGATTTTACCCTACAAGCATTGAAACTGGCTGTGTTTAATAGCTTAGTAGACCCTAACTGAGAGGGAGTTTGCCAAAAAAATGATAGACCATCATCACCATATATTATTCAGGTAAGATGGCTCACAAAAAGAAAATTTGAAACAGCAGAGCAGAATAAGCTACATTGTTTTTTCAGCCATAACAAGGAGCTAGCATGAATGGAAAATAAAATCAAGGAATCATGATGCCTTTACTAAAAATATGTGTGAGATGAACACTTGGGTTCCAGGCAAATCAGCAGGTGAGGGTAGATCAAGTTGACCCTGGAGAAGACTCTGGCTAAAGTGGCTATCTTGAAACACCCCTCCATCACTCTGTCTTCCATAAGCACCTATGTCCACCATTGTGAATCAGTACTGGGCGTCACACACTCCCATGTCTGAGCCTGTAATTCCCAGCAACAGTCTGTTGTGGGCCTCCGCTGGCTAAGATCCTCAGCATCATGGTGAACCTCTCTGACACACATATTGGAGTTTTGTGTGTCGGGGCATGAGCAACATAGGGCCAGAACCAGTTGAGTGCATCTCCTCGTCCATGTCCCGCATTTGTTGGACCAAAACATATTTACCCTGTAACTCCCTTGTTTCATGCAATGGATGCACTGACCACCTCCTTTTCTTATGCTCCCATTGTCTTCTCAGTAGAAGTAAGTTTAAAATCTCCTCCTCTTCAATTAACTCACTGATTTCATCAAATCAAAAGCAGGAGGATAAAAAGTAGCACAAATATATAAAACAAACAAGCTGTCAGAAGGATAGCTATATACCGATTGTAATGATATAATGTAACTAAACAAGCTGGTTGGAGGATAGTGTCTGGTTACAATGGAGACGACTGAAAAGTTGAAAGTTGAAAATGTAGCACGGTCCTCTCTTTTCTTGCGAGCGACACTTATCAAAAGTGTTGAGTGCCCTACCATAAATCCAAATCAAAAGATACAGCAAGATACAATGCAGCCAGAATCTGAAAGACCAGAACAGAAAGTTATTTAGTGGTGGACCTCTATTCTCTATTTTTATGGATCAATACAACATGAAGCTTACATAAAATAACTTAAATTCAAACTATGAAGATGAAATGTGTGCACCAGCTGCTGAAAATGAAATTGAGTTGGACTCCATCACTGGATTTACCACGACACCAAACACAACTATTTGCAAAAAAGGCTACACTGTTTGCAAATATGAATGTAAACACCCACAAACACTTTCATTTCATATGCAATGTGTTGAACAACAGAGACAACCAATAGAAAATGTCCAAATATGGCACTTGGACTACATGACATTCAGTACCAGTCAAAAGTTTAGACACATTTTCTCATTCACTTGAATGAGAAAGTGTGTCCAAACTGGTACTGTACTTCATATTGTCTTTTTGTAAATAACTGGACAGACAGATAAGACAGATAAAGACACTGGAGAATTATCAAACACAGCCAGATGGATGAATACATTTAAGGAAATAAGAGTCAGCATCATCCAGAAGGTTCAAAGAAGGTAAGAATAACACAACTCTGATGAGAGCAATATTTCCTTGCTGAGCAATTGGCAACAATGAGTGGTTCTATTGTCAAACTCAAATGACGATGACATAAATACGACTTCTAGACAATACAAATGTCTTGTTTATCTGGTTAGTAGGAAGCAGAAAGCTTCCGCCACGTCCATCTGGGCTGAGTTCTAGTGTTGTCCCTTTGTCTCCCGCAGACAAATGTTTTCAAGGTTTATTAAAGGGCAGATATACCAAGGCTAAAGCAAAAAGAACAAATAAAACTGATAACGCTCACTGGTTCTCTGAGGAAGGACCGACACAAACAAACTAGAAAGTTCATACCCTTGCCAAGACTGCACACATTTTTATTTTATTAACATAACATTTTTGATCTGCATCTGGGTCCAGCATCAAAATAGTAGACAAAGTATTGAACCAACATGTCTTAAAACAGTCAAGTACTATGGTAACAGACTTATGATTCATTTCCCAAATCTCGGATTTGTTCAGGAATTCATAAAGGTCTGGTGTTGTGCTCACTGGTTCTATTTCCACTGGTTGTGGAAACAGTTGACCAATCTGAACTTTGTAGGTGGGATTAAGAATGGGGACATCTTTCTGCATAGTTGGCTAGCTAGCCACATCCAAAACTAATAACAGAATATGGCTACAGAACAAACTTCTGTGTCAGCTGACATCAACAGACACATCACTTGCTACTCATTGGTTAGGACAAAGCTAAACAAATAGCCCTCCCTCCCAACATGTAATTGGCTAACATGAACATTGTGTCAGAATGAATGATGTAAAGTGAAATCAATCAATACTTCAAGCTAGCATTGACTGTCATGTCAGCTTTGTAATCTTTGATTAGACAGTTACTGGTATATTCCTAATTTTGCCAATTTTGAGCAGCTACCTTGGGCTGTTTTTGTTAACTGAAAAAAAGGGTTTGAAGAAAAGCATGTTTCCACAAATCCTGTCAGGGAATATTAGGGCTTTGTACAGGGATGAATTTAAGCAAATTTTTAAATGAGTTAACTCATAACCACTGAGTCATAGCCATTTAAATCTGCCATGTTCCTGTAGCACCAGCAATAGGTGAAATCTGCCACCCACACATGAAAGGCTGAGACTGTCCTCGCAAGAAAAATGACAGGATCAGTCATTCATGCTAGTGCCCCCAAACCACATATTTACATTCAATTGTCAGCGCCCTCTAGCTGCTGTAGTAATTATGAAAATAGCAAAGGAGAGTTATTGTAGAGCAATAAAGTATGTGGAGGAGGTGGAGGTGGATGGATGGGTAAACAAAATCTCAGACTTTAACATGGGTTGTTGGTGTTCACTTCCTGTTTCCAACAGTGAGTCAACATTATTTTTTTAAAAACCATGACCACGATCATCCCCTAACCTTAACCACACGGGTATTATTGTAACCAATGACAACAAAGATGCCATAACCTTAAGCAAGTAGTCATTCTAACCCAAACCATAATCTTACTCTAGACCTTATGAGGTGGTTTTTGTGCGTAAACCTAGCCAAACCTTAACTACAGCATTATCACATCATAAAACATATTTATTTTCCAACAGTGATTTGTAAGAGTTTTGGAAGGCACAGACAAACAATGTTGTCCTGCTGATCGAGGTGTCAGACGAGAAGACACTTCTATGTGTCCTTCTGGATTTCATGGACCAACCACATAGTTTGTGATATTTTGTCATTTAATTTGGAGGACTTGTTTGAAAACCGTCATCTTTGATTCCAGTTGGGCACTATTATTACATGCTATCTCCATTTGCCCCCATTTCCTGTCTGTCTTCACTGTCAACCGTCAAATTTAAGACAGAACTCTCTGAAATAACCTTCAAAGTAATAATTAAAAAACAAAACAAAAAACGCAGGGTCACAGATTTGATATGTGCTTGTCTTCTAAATTTTGATGTAATTGTTTATGTAACAGTTTACGGTGAATAAGTCATGTCTACAATCTAGCAACTCATCCTAATACACCACCAAATTTGTTCCAAATATATGCAAATTTGTACAATGCTTGCTTTGCTTGTAAGATGCTTCAGATAAAAGCATCTGACAAATGAAAAAATGTCAAATGTAAAGTTACAAATACAATGGATGACATTTTTAGGAAGATTTAAAATTTCCAGAAAATCTGTTTAGCAAATGTGCGCAGTTGATAAATACTGATGAATTTGTGTTGGACCAGGAAATGAAGGACACCCAAAAATCATTTGGCCCCACATCTAGCCCACTGACTCCACAGCTCTGTGCTCCAAAAAAACAAAAAAACAAAACTGACCCGGAGCATTGTCCTGCATAAACATTAAGTGTTTTAAAATACATGGTGGTACTTTGATTGGATCGTTTTTTGTTTTTTTTAAATCCAAATCTGCACCAAAAACTGATCAACCTGTTCCTTGGACTATAACCTAACCTTCCACTAAATCTCATTATAACCTGTTCAGTTGTTTATTTCCATATTCTAATGCTAACATGCAGGCAAACAAAAATGCAAACAAAATGTCTTTGGCGGAGGTAAAAATCAGTACCAGACACCGAATTAGAGAGTAAGTCAGTGCCATAAAATACAAGATATGAAGGCAACAGGATCACTGACTGCTGCTTATAGAGAGTGAGGCATATGGAACCATCACATTAATACACAATCTTAGAGAAATTACATTTACTCAACACTGGTGCAGAGAAAGATCTGCTGATGAGTTACTTATGATATACTTGTTAGTTGATTCACAGACAATAACTGGGCTTCTATTAAGAGAGTAACCTGGCTGCTATCTATATACACTCATAAAGGTCTGAATTTAACAGGACATGAACCTGATTGAACCATGATTTTATCTCCCAGATCGCAGATCTCAGTGCCATGTTTTTTATTCACCTTAAAATGTGTCCATAATTTCATAACTCCACATCTGACATACATTGAAAACCAAATCTGAAATTAAAATGTGTCTATGCTACACAGTAGGAAATATAATCCCTTAACCTCTTTAACCCTGCCCATCTCACCAGTGGGTCCATCCTTATAAATTCATGTTATGCCGTCAAGCATTTTCAAACCTGCAGAAGTTATTTCAGATTCTAGTCATGATATCAACATTTTCAAAAATGCCAATATGTCAAGCAGAATTTTGGAGAACTGTGTACGAAACTGCACAATATATCTAGATCTGTTGATTTCCTACAATCTAATGGAGCAACCATAAAAAGCATGGAGTTTTGGGTTTGGATACTGGATATGGTATCATAACTTTAATGAAATGTTGGAACAAGCAGATTCAAATATACAGCAGTGTTTTCCATGACTAGGCTGCAAATGTTCTAATTTTGGCTGACCGTCAAATTTAGACTTGAATTGTGATCCTATCCTTTAAATGTATGTAATATCATGTATCCTCATCAGTTTCACTGCAGTGCACTCACACTTCATAATGTTAGCTGTGTTGTAGAGACCTGTACATCACCTGACCATTGGTATTCTTTGTTAGGATCCTGCCTTTTATCAAATATTTACACCACAGTGATGATGTTGTCAGTGATAACAGCAGAGAGGGCTGAGGAAGAGGCATCAGCAGATGGGTATGGGCGGACTGAGGAGGTCATAGTGGTCCAGTAAGAAGTAGATGTTGTCAACATGGAGGTCTCAGCCATGAAAACACCCTGACACCTTGTCAAATCAACAAAAGCAGCTGTGGTGTTGCACTTGCAAGAAAAAAAGATCACCACTGACTGGGAGGGATGTATGGCAGTTTGCCCATTTCTCATGTTTACAATTTAGCAGTCAAAGTACTGTTTATCTGTTTTAATGATCTCATTTTAAAGTATATTTGCTGTGAATTTTCTGTTGTTGTTGTTGGATACATTGGACATTACATTATTATATTTAAGAGGTAAAATGAGAACCTGGAATACACCAGGCAAAGTATTAAATATTGGTCATTACTTACTGCTAAGCATATTTTCTTAAAAGTGTGTATTTTGAATGCCAGCTGCATTGCTCTGGCGATGGCAATGTGCATCAATTTGTGGGTTGGTCAACCACTTTGGTCCAAACTGAAAGATGTTGACAACTAATGGATGCATTACCATGCAATTTTGTACAAACATTCATGGTTCCCATAGGATGAATCTAATGACTTTGAAGAGCCTCTGACTTTTTTAAAAATTTTTTAAAATTTTTTTATCTTTATTTTGACACATAATGGATGAATTTCTATGAAATTTGGTACGCACATTCATGATCCCCAGAGGACAAATTGTAATAACTTTGATCTCTCCTCATTTTTAATCTAGCGCCATCATTTAGTCAATATTTCAATCAGGAGAGACTCAATTCTATGAAGTAAATGATGTTTATTTGAACAGCATGAAAGGTGAAGTAGAAAAGTCTTTGGAGATTAGACCCCATTGTGATTTAATCGGATATGAAAGGGGGAGGAGAATGCAAGAGTAGAATAGGATAACCCCCCTGATGGAGTCTAAACACTGGTGGTGGTGATGAATGGCGTGGATCTTAGTGGTGTAGGTTGCTGCTTCTGGTGAACTCAGGCCTGGTGCTGAGGTACGTGGAGGAGAAGGTGAGATGGTGATCGGGGATAAAGAGGAGAGGAGCAAGCTCCGGACACTCCGTGGAGGTGGATGGGGTGGAGGAGGGTCGCTATGGTTGCTCTGAAATGACAGCTGACAATGGCAGAGAGGGAAAGCAAATTTTGAAGTTTGACAGCTGAGCCGTGATTGGCGGTTAGAGGTGGTGGAGGAATCTGATTTGATAACTAGAAGTGACGCCCCTAAACAGCTGATTTGAAGGCGGGGCTAGCAAAGGAAAGTGAGTGAGTGGGAAATTAATGAATGGTTAAGATAGTCTTCCTGTCTGAATGTACGCTAAGCTCCATTTCATTTAGTCCAACATTAACCAAATATCTGCAAAACTAATGACATTTCTATCAGCCAGAACTGCACTTTGTGTCAAGTGCAAATGTTTGCATACTAACATGCTAAACACACACAGTAACAATGGTAAAAATAATACCTGCTGGCAATAGCATTGTGAGCATGTTAGCATGCTGGTGTGACCATTTGGCTCAAGTACAGCCTCCCAGAGCTACCAGCAGGGTTGTAGACTCAGTTTCTCATCTGCGTGCTGGAGTGCTGTGGCTTGTTGTTAGTATTTAGTTTCATTATGAGCGAGCAGTTTGTTTGCCCTCTGGCTAACAAATGAATTCCCAAAAATCAAAGCACACTGCTTCATCAAGGTGTAAAAGTTTAAAAGCCCTTATTATAGCAGCCACATGATAAAAAATAAGACCAACGCATATCAACCGCACATCAGTCCTCCTCAAGCTCAAACAATCACATACTATTACACCTATTTTGTATCACATTGTTGTCCAAGAAGTGCCTTCTCATATGTTTTTCATTAAGTTAACATATCCTAACATATTATATCCCAAGTTAACATATCCTAGATGATGAAACAGTCATCTGTAACACAGACTCCCAAGGCAGCCTGAAAAATAACATTTGCACACCCACACAGATGCTTTCCATTACCCTGGCTGATTAGAACTCTGGGAATATATATATATATATATATATATATATATATATAATGTATATATAATGTCACCAAACTTTATGGACAAACAAAAAGAGGTTTAAGTTGTCCCACCCTTATAGGTGCAACAAAACCAACCGAACGGAGAGGGAGTTTTTACATGCCCAAACAGTCCTGAAAGTGCGGTCAGACCAAATTGTGTCTGATGAAATGCACTTGTGTTTTGGGGCAAAGAGCGAGCTAACAGGCTAACAATATCATTCCACAAGTTGTAAATTCTACAGCTTTTGGTCAAATACTTTATTGTCATTATCCTCTATCATTGTCCTCTCATTCACTGACGCCAAACAGAGTCTCTCCTTCTCTGCTGCCTCTCTTATTTTGCCATGCAGTTGGATAACATTTCCTGAATGAAAAGGTCAATCCTAACCTCTCTCAGTTATTGGATAGCCTCATGATTTTGCACCTGAGATTTCAATCAAATTGAACTTGAGGTGGGTCAGTTCAAGTGAATACATCTCGCCCTGTTCCTCGTTGAGATGGGGGAGAATCCAGTGTGACCTCACCTTGACTAGAGGTCTAATCAGGCATCATAAGTGGAAAAACCTGTGCGGGTGGTCTGTGGATGTGCAGGGGCTTTAGATTAACAGTCATTTAAGTGTTTTTTTTACATTTTTATCCACCCTTAGCTGGTATCAAAAGATGTCTGTTCTTATATTTGATTGTAGCCTCTTCAATCTGTGAGTAGCCATAACATCTCCATTGTCTCCCTCAGTGTCACTGGAGCAGCCCAAAGTGTTTCTGTAATCACAGGTTTGTCTTGGATCTCTGACTCTGTTTAAGCTTAAATGTCTCAATGTTACTCATGCTGCTGCTGCTGCTGTGCCTCAGACACACCACTGTGTTGCAGCACAGAAAGCCATGAGTCACGCTCTGTAACACTTCAGTGACAATTGGAAAAGGTCATTAATGTTTTAACACAGTAATGGCCGCGCTGTCAGTTATCAAATGCCATTCGCAGCAAAAATGTCGCTTTTGTCGTCAGGAAAAGGCTGAATGGTGTCACCCAGTTTGTGTCTTTGATGAAGCGGCAAAGATCAACCTTCAGTTTCTGCCGCTCAAGGCGAGGGGGGAAGAACAAAGAGCATGTTAGATTGAGATGAACTCTAGTCAGCTGCAGCTCGCACTTCCTCCACGTGTCTGAAATGAATCATTTTACTTTGAAAAGGCAAAAATGAAATAAATATCTTATGTCAGAGTAGGCAAAGGAAATTTCAAAATCTTTCTGTCTCTTTAGTGTGTGATCAAACTACAGTTACAGTAGGCAGGATGTGGATCACATTTTCTGTTTATTGTGCCATTTCGCAGCAAAGGTTTGATCTGAAGCAGCAGATCACAGGGAGCTTCCCAGAGTCCCTGGGTACATCTGATTTGGCTGTGTTTCTATTGACAGAGCTACAAGTCTCAGTGGAGCTGCCTTTAATGGCATCAAAGAGAAAAGGCACAGGATTAAGAGGGAGGAAGGGGAGGGAGGGGAGGTAGGATCGTAAAGAGAAAAAATTAAATATACAGCTGCACTGGAGAAGAGAGATGACTAAATTGTTACTTCAGTGCCAACGCTGCAGGTCTGACTGATGTAACAGAATACAGCAGCGCAGCTCTTTTGATCTGCAGCCAATTGAATCATCACCTGAAAAGTAATCCTCAGCATGTTGTAGTTTTTCTATAATCATTTGTTGATAGAGCTGGGACACAGAAACATCCAGCTTCACTCTCACTTACACTGTTCTGCTCTGCTGAGTACTCATCAGTGTGTTGCTGAAGGGCATCAGGACTGTATTAATGCCCAGGTATGTTAGGCTATCTAGGAATTTTGAACTAACTCACTTATCTAACTATTGCTTCTAATTTGTTCGAGAATGATGCTCTGTATCTATCAAAGAGAAACAGTCTTCCTACAGCATCTCGCATGGTGTGCCGCTGTACAGCAAGCTTTCTAGCTTTTTCTTTCAAAGTTTCAATTGATAATTCTCTCTGCAGGAAGGATTTCCAGGCAGTAGCTGTGTGTTCCACTCTAAAAAAATACTTCCTACAAACACAGAAATCCATAGAATCTGGTGTAAATTGGCTCATCCTAAAATAAATGTGTTTGAAAGATTGGATACAATTTTTACAATCCAATCAGAAGATGAAAAATGTGTCATTTAAACACTCTCTCCCACCTATCCCACGTTTAATCTGGTCAAAAAGGAATGGGAAACACTCGTCTACTGAAGTCATGCTTGTTAATTTAGACTGATAAAATGGCTGAATTTGTACCAATTTGTTCCTCACTTGCAATCCGAGCAGTGGCTTTTAAAAGAATCAGACTGGGTCAGAAAATACTTTTGAAAGCTTCTAACCATGATTGTTTTGTCTTTGCAGGACTTATGGGTTATATCTTCTATTGGATGAAACAAAGGGAATAAAACATTGTCAGATATTCAGGAAAGGGATTTACACTTTAACAGTAATGCAACAAATTGTTATTTCAAGCAGCATCTTCCATTTGGCCTTTTTGTTTTTCATGTTTTCTGTAATATCCAATGCTTCTTATTCTGCACAAATCCTCCTGGGGGAAAATAAAACTCTTTAATTCTCTTCGCTGCTTTCCCCTTTCTTCACCTTTTGACTGTTTTTTTTTTTTCTCTCACTGTCATGTGTGAAGCAGTTCAAGAGATTAAAAAGGAGCTCTTTGCTTTATTTAACAGAGCAGACAAAGAATAACAAGGCAGCATCAGATTTGAAACTTTGGAAACGACACCATTTCCATAAGGAAACTTCAAATCTGCTGCAGAACAAAGGTGCCAATGAAACTCGCAAAATCCTTCACACTTGAGAGAGAAAAGGGGAAACAGAACACAAGAAGTTGAAGGCTGTTAGTGAGAAAGCTGAGCTGCTGATGGAAGATGCATAAGACTGCAGCGTTTCACTCCCATTGCTCTCAGTTTTCTCTTCTGTTTGAAAACACTGATGAGTCTGATAAGAATCTGTGAAGGGAATATCACAAGCAAGCACCAGAGGCACATAGCTAACCATATCATATAATATGAGTACATAAACACAAACACACTTGCTCTCAGTACCTGTGGACATAGCTGATTACCTCTTACTACAGCCTGCTAGAGGCAGCAAGTATGTTTTTTATCTGCTGTCTCTAATTGAAGACAAGACTTTGTCACTTATTTGTGGATCTTTGACAGAGTCGTTCAGAAATCAGCTTATGCATCTATATAAGTTAAGCAGTGGTGATGTTAATGTTGGACGTAGAGCCAGTCATATCTAATTGAAAGCAACCTTAATAATATGACAACTAATCATAACAGTGTGGGCTCATTGAGAGGAGGCCTTAAAGACACAAGAGCTAAAACAGCCTGTTTCAGACACAGAGGCTGAACTGAGCGGCTGTGTAAAGAGCCGGTATGAGATAAATAAGGACTTTTTAATTGTAAATCATGCAAAGATATTCCAGTAGAGCCCCAGAATATAAATATAGACCTGAGAATGTGCATGAGGGTCGTTAACTTGTTTCTTTTGGAGCTTTCAACCACATTTCACAGTCTTCATAAGGTTTCTCGCAGAGTTGGTTATGATTGTCTGTAGGTTTGTCATTATGGGGGATCCCTTTGACATTACACATAATTCATTTCATCCATTGTTAATATGAAAAAAATACCACATTTATGTAGCGTTCTGAGGGTGTAAGGAAGAGAGTGGGTGTACAAAATGCAAGACTTCAGATACCAGAGACCGAGGTTCACATCCTGAGTCCCTTGTGTTTAGGTTTAGACAAGAGCACGTTGGTTAAAGTTAGTGAAAGATTGTGGTTTCGGTTAAATGTCAATAAACACATCATGCTTCGAGTCACTGCAAACATTTTTCTGTATTAAACCAAGACCATCTTTACTCAACCTTATCCAAGTGCTGCCACTGTATAACCATAAAACATAACCAAAAACAGTTTAATAATGTTGCACATTTAGAAATTGTACTGCAAGATCAGATACTGTATAAAGGTTTACATTTTTAGGACACATATGTTAGAGACATGGGACATGGATTTAAGTTGGGCTGAACAATGTCGTAGCAATGAGTACCCAGATCACAGAAGTTAGTATAATGTTATAATTACTGATAGAAATGATGGACAAAACTATGAAAATAAGTTGTAAAAAATTGGAATTACAACTGATTTGTCTGACCTCTGTTGTATGTTTCCCTCATGCTTCATGCATCCATTCAGCAGAGACACCAGTGTGACATTACTGTTACTGTTTTCTGCTCCTCCCTTCAGTTTCCACATTACCCCCACCCCAACTTGATTTAGTCTTTAATTCTTCTTTTAATTGTTTTTTCCACATGCAGAATGTGATTCACGACCCAGGCTTTTAAAGCACTGTTTACTGCAGAAATACAGTACATATTGCCAAATGTGCTAAAACATCATGCATCATTACACCATGTGAAAATAACAAAACACATCAATTATTGACAGAGACTTCAGCGTAGGCACAGATGTCGGGGTTTAATTTGTTTGGATAAAGTAGCTTAGTTGTAATTACTGTTTCCTACCATCTTTAAAAGGAATTAGTGTAATGTGAAGTCTAAATCAGGGTGCACTGAGGAGTATCAAACGGCAACAACATTAAACAACATTTCAAGTTAAATGTAGTTTATGTCACAGCCTGGGTTTCTAGGGCAGTAAGCCAGGTGAGTGATATATCATTCTTTTGATCACTTTTACACCCCTGAGGATTTTGTTTTATTTTGGATTAAAGATCAGATTTCACACACACATCACATAGGATGTAGGTCAACTCCTGGTCTGTTGAAGCAGCTGGACTGACTCCAAAATTAAATATAATCCTTGACTTGGTATCAGAGTGAGTTATGAGCTGGCCTGTGTTAAAGTGAAAACACTGTCATATTTCATGGCCTGGATGTTTTTACATCAGCCAGCCTTTAATATCATTTCATTTCATCTTCAAATTCCACATCTACATGTCAACAAAGATGCATAGAAAATGTGTACTGGTATAGACATCAAAGTTCTTCTATCTCACTTATTAACATAAATCAATTTTGTATTTTTCTAGAAGTCATTATTCAGTATTAGAGTCATTATTTCCTTTAGATCAGGTATCATTTTTAAGTTATATGTATGCTTAAAAACGTAAAGGTCAGGACTAATTTTAGAAAATAAATGCGTTTCAGTAAACAAACTTGAGGATAATTTTAAATTGTGTAGTTCAATTCACAAATTCAAAAGAAAGGAATGGTCAGAAACAGTATCAGACAAATATGAAAAAATAGTTTGATATCCCATAATTCTTTGTGTACATGCTAAATCATTTTAGTAATTCTGTTCATATGATGTATTGATACAACATACCAGCGAGTATATGTGTAAATGTTTGTGTGTATATACTGTATGTTAATGTTTACATGTGCGCATGTCTTTATACATGTGAATGTGCATAATTCACAGATTTTTATTGTATTCATTTTTACATTTTTTTATACTGAGAAATCTCAACTGTCGGACAGATTACCATGAAATTTGGTACACCCGTTAATCGTCCCCAGAGGAAGAATCCTGCTGATTTTGATGGTCCCGACATTTCATCTAGTGCCATGAGGCTGACATTTGTGAAATGTCTCAACAACTAATAGAATAGATTGCCATGAAATTAGGTGAAGACATTCATGCCCCCTCAGGATGAATTATAATCACTTTGATCTCTGACTTTCCATCTTGCCATCATCAGGTCAAAATTTTATTTGTCTAATATTTTGGTTTATTACTTAATACCTGCAGAAATAATGACATTCCCATCCACATCAGTGACATTTTGTGCTTAGTGCTAATTAACAAAAGTAAGATGTTGAACATGGTAAACATTTTGCATGATCAGCATGTTCGTACCGTCACTGTGAGCATGTTAGCATGCTGATGCTAGCCCCTCTGTGCCCCAGACAGTCTTGTTATGTTGAGAGAAGAGTTGCTTTGATAACACTATGGCTTCAGCACACATCTGGTCTTGCTGGCTAAGCCCTTGGATACACTGAAAACTACTTTCAGTTTTTTCTATTATTTATTTTAACTTAAAAGTGCATTCCAGCATGCATTTCATGTTGCACTTCCATAGAGTTTGGAGACTCACAAGAGACAGCAAAAGCAAAGATATCTTGTATCCCCAGTATGGGTCAAGAATGGAAAAACATTGGATTCCAAGCCCAAGTCAAGCTAACCCAGATGACATCATTAGAGTTAGCAGACTTTAGAAAGCCCCACCCCCCCCAAAGTCATAGCAGACATCATACAACTGTTTTCTCAGGCTGAGTAGTCTTCCTGGTGACAAGTAAACTGACCGTCATGTATAAAATTGGTAGAGTGTCCTTTTTAAGGACTGAAATAATCAATTTAAAAAAGGTACACAACAGTATCAAATTCATTCTTCCCTGGGCAATACCCAGACATAAAAACAGAAATCAACTTTTGGTAGTAGAGAAAGTTCTACTTTATTCTTATTGACTGCAACATACAGTGGAAATCTAGGTATTACACACCATGTCTGGCATCCAGATTTTATAGAACCATAGTTAAATATGTGTAGACACCTGTATTGATTAAAACTAAGACAGGGGAGTGGGGTTGGACTTTGTGCTGTGGACTTGAATGCATATTTCAAGGGCGGCATCTTCAACCTACAACAGGATGTTTAATTTTTTTCTTAAAGCAAACAGTTTAATTCAAATAATTAAGATAATGCATTAACCTAAACCACATACTGTTACATTTAGACTCACTTCTGATTTCCAGAATTTCCCTCTCTCTGTGTATCCTTCCTGCTCTAATTTAATGATCTATGAACTAGCTTTTCATCTCCTTCGGGAATATGAAAGTGTAAATGTATATTCAAACATAAATAGAGGTGTTATGGAAGTTCTTCACAGCACAATGTGTGGCCCCATGTGGGTGTTGCCCCTGTAGCCTGGTGGGTGTCAGGAGGGGTGTGTTCATACACTCTGCAGCTTTATGTAAAAACAAAGAGGCAAAAAACTTTAGCTTGCGATCAGCTCGACTGCAGGATTTATTCTGCAGTGCTTGCCTCTACGCGGTTTAAGGTTCCTCTCAAGTGCTAAGCGCCCCCTAGCAACCTGTTTAAGCATCGCACTGACATGGTAACAAGTAGGGTACAATGAAATTTGGAATTTAATCACTATTTGACACAATAAAATAAAAAATATAGGGGTGTCTATTTTTAAACACATTTAACTTATTATTTTTTGCAATGAACTGTACCATAGTCCCAATTACTTTTAAAAATCTTTTTATGCCATTTTTACTTACTTTAAATACATTTTTAACCCTTTACACTCTGCATATTTATGTCTGGTATACGCAACATTTTTAACCCTTTACATGGGCAGCACTTAAACATAAAGTGCTGACAGAACATGAGAAACACAGAGTGACAGACAGACGAGAGTGGAGGCTTTGCAGTTACTCGCCGCAGCCGTCACAGGGGTAGTCATTAAGGTCCAGGGAAGACATTATCATGCATAAATAATGTCTATAAAAGAGCCAGGCTACAAGAAGAGAGATAGTTAAAGACACAGTGAAATAAAAAAAACAAAACATTTTCCTTGTTTTAATGTCTGTGGTAATTAAGTTATCTCTTGTTATATGATAAATATATGTCCAAAAATTCCTGTAAAATGTTTTCAAATGTTTGATGACTCACCTCGAACTCTGGCGCGTTTACAAAAATGGATCCAAGCAAATGTGAATTTGCGCGACTGGCTAACTGCATCCATCATATAAAACCACACTTGTTTGTCGCAGTAGCCAGCAGAGATATATCACAGTGGGAGGTGTGTGTTTGGAAATCAGTGGGAAAAAAACATTGTTTTCATATCTAAAAGAATGTGCCTGAGGTCTGACTCATTCATTCTCCCTTGTCCTCCTTCTGATCTAACAACATGGTGAGGGAGGTATATCTGGACACAAACAGTCCTCTACATCTCCCTTTCTCATTACTAAGTGCTCTGTATTGCACTGTATTTGCAAAGCCATGCAGACCAATCAAATCTGAAAGGTTTTATTTAAATGTCTCTTGTAATTGTAAACTTTCAACATATTCCATTTCACAGGGAAATACATCACAGTACAGAAACTAAAGACACTCTAACTTCCCTTTAACTGTGACTTTAAAGAAGAATGCTGTGGAATGACTGTAAACATAGATGTATAAATTATAAATGTAGGTTTCTGTGACAGAGTAAACTGTGTTGTCTTTAGCTCTAGTTTCTTCTCCAAAGCACTCTGGGGCAACGTTTGCCTTCAACTCTGAAGCTGCTATAGCAGACAGTGAAGTCAAATGTACTTAGGGTAACTGGTTTGTTCGTTCAGCCAGAATCCCCATACAGATCCATTTATTTTACACCGTGTTCAGGCCAACATTAGCACTGTGTCCAAAACACATGGCCTTTCAATTCATTTCAATGAGACCACTGTGTTAGGTCTGCAGGGGTTTTGCCAGACACACTGGCAAAATGGTTGATCCTGGCTCTTTTTTTTCCACAACACAATAGTGAAGTCATCTGGTTTCATTTTAGTTCTGATCCAGTTTGTTTTCACACTAGTATTTTAAATGAACCATGAGGTGCAAACAAGAGGTCACATGGACTGACGGGTAGCTCATTCAGTGGACAGTTTTGGTGAATCCCAAGTAGAGAAATCAAATTCCAAAAGTCAGATGGGTTTATTTATCCTCTGGTGTCACAAAGACCTCACAAAAAATAACTGATTATGAGCATTATTATTAGTCGAGACTGCAACTTTTGTATATCATAATAATGATGAACAGGTAGAAACAGGTTTAAAAAAGGCATCTTGTACTGCATGATACAAGCATGTCACACCTCTGTTTTAATATATCGGAGAAAATACATGCTGATATTTCCTATCATAGTTACCCAGAGATCTTGCATAATTGTATCAGTCACTTAAGGAATCTATTCCTTGACAGTTCCCACAGTTAAGCTTTTGAATTCATGCTAATAGCACATGTCTACAATTACGCAGTCCTGCAGTTGGTCTGCTTTGTGTTCACACCACAAATGAACCGCACCAGAACTCTATTGGAGCCAGAGTTTTTGAAATGGTCTGAAGTAGTATTATCGACTGCTTTTAGTTTTCACACCAGCCTCAACAAACCACACCAAAAGCCAACCGCACTAAAGTTAATTTGAAAACGAATGTGAGTACCCTTACTCAAACTGGACATCCTTCTTTTCTCATTGGTACCTGTACCAACACCAAAGTGTTATTTTCATTGTGTTCTAAACGGACAAGAAACCCTCACTCTTTTTTTGAGCTCTCAATCTCTCTGCCTTTGTCTTTCTTTGTCTCTCCCCCTTCTCTCTCATCCATTTAGAGGAGAATAACTTTGCAGCTTTGGTCCAGAACAGGGAAATGAGAAACATATCTGTGGGCAGAATGGCAGAATTCAAGCTTTTGCTCAGACCTAATACCAATGTACCTAATTGTTATTGATATCCTACCACTTTATTTAAGATGGCATCTTGTTAAATATACATAAATAATGTATGTTTATTATATCTATATTACATCTGAAGTGAATGACATTTTCAAACACTCATAGAAGAATGTTGACAACAAAACACACCAGGTAGTCATTTGCCGTTCAAGCCAAATTAACTGAACCATGTAGAGATCTGTAAATAAAGATATTATACATTATTAGGATTTAGATGTAACATAAGCCACTTTGAGTTTGTAAATGCACACTGATATGTCATCTATGTACATAATATTTTCCAGTTCTGTTGGATAAGTGTGAACTGAAGATGTCAGAGACACGCCGGTGCCGTCCACTGACATCATCTACCTGTTTCCACTGCTGGCTTGGCCTCCCCTCTCCCTGCTCCTCACACACTTGTTCCTGTGTCTCCTGTCTCTCCCCAAATGTCTGACATGCTCTCTGTATTTGTTTGCTCTCTCTTTTCACCCTCCTCCTCTGGTTACACCCTGTGCTGGTCTCCCTGACCACAGAGAATATATTCAATCAATACTGATACCCCACACCACAGGCTGCATGTTTGCTGTGTTAGGAGCTAGCTCTGGTGCTGGAGAGGTTGAGTTTTGGAGCACAAACAAAAATAGTGTAGCAGTGATATAAAACAAGAAAAATAACCATTTATCTACAAAACAAATATTAATTTAATGCAGTATAAGGAACAAGACCAAGAAAGTAAGTCCCATTATCCACCATATTCAATCCTTTGAACATTAGGCTTTTTATGTTCAGTGTTATGCTCAGTTTATTGTTATTTTCAGAATAAGATAGGCTACACAGAAATACCATCAATTTACATGTGAGTTGAGTCTAATCTTCATCACATCAGTGTATTCAGAATTTACTGAGTTGTAACTGAGAAAAGTTTGCTTACCAATGCAAATTGTATCCAACGGGTACAAAGGGTTCAGTTCAACTCTCACTAACCATGTCTACATCGTCCCTGGAGGGACTTGATGTGAAGACTCCAAAGATGAAATGCTGTCCCAAGAACTGTGGGATGAATCCATGTGTCCATGGTGATGAAACTCGCCCTGACCTCCCTGGTGTGTCCAGTTATTCTGGCCAACAAATTCCATCTGTTTGATTTAATGTCAATAAATAAAACCATAAAAAAACATTGCATTATCTTAGTCATATGCTGTGTCCCTATTCCATACTAACTTTATAAAGTATCAGTACACTATCTATCTATCTATCTATCTATCTATCTATCTATCTATCTATCTATCTATCTATCTATCTATCTATCTACATGTTAGATAGATATATCTCCTGTTGTACAAAATGGTTAAGTTATTGGAAAAGGACTTACCACAAAAACAGTGCACTATGACATATATATATATATATATATATATATATATATATATATATATATATATATATATATATATATATATACACACACACACACACACACACACAGTGGAAACTGCTTATAGTGATCACAGTTACAGTGATCAACCACTTATATGGCTCAAATGCTGTTTAAATAATTTACTTATAGTAATCAAGTAGTCTGTTAGTCTTACAGTGTTTATTTTGGGTCTTTTCATACATGAAAACATATGGAAAAAAATGAAACTAAGGTAATTCTATTTTCTTTTTACCTTACTCCCATGATACAAGTATGATGTGTATTTATGTGTATATATGATATGTCATATATAACTATCGTTTTGTACTAACAGGAAACAATGAAAAACACTGTCGGACATCAATCACACTGTGACTTTGGATGGTCTCTCCCTGTTCAACTTCACCAATAGAATAAAAAATGGTCAGAGATTTAATGAAGGAAAGGAAATGAGCTAGGTCAAGCACACAGGATGCCACTGCAACATACTGTAAAAGCAATGCACCTTTTCCATTTGCAGTATACTGTATACATAAACTGTCAGTGCTCTGCTCATTCTTTCGCTGCCATGCCTGTTGCCACACTGCTCACTCTGCTGCCCTGTTTTGTGACTACTGCTGCTGCTTTCAGCACCTGTCTCCTGGACAGACAACAGCGTGTGTAAAAGTGGGAAAAGCTCAATCTAAAAATTATCTCTAACAAAAGGTGTCCAACAAGGTTCCATACTTGGACCATTTAATTTTACTATTTATATTAACAATATAATTTCATCTGTAAATACTTGTAATGCATCTTTATGCAGATGACATTATTTTGTACTGTTTTGCTGAACACTAAACACTCAGAATTAAAACATCTGCAACTGTCTTTCAATACTGTGTATAATATGCACAGGCCTGTGAGCCTCTGCACCCTAAATACATTAATATTTTAGTCTTCTCAGTAGATCTGCAGGAACCTTTTTGACATCTAGAGATTGATGTCCTTCGAGCAGCTAAACAGCTAAAGTCTCCTGTTATCAGGATCTGATGAAATGTAGAGTTGAGTCATCTGCATAACTTTGATAACATCATACTCAGTCTACCACTTGGGAGTTTGAGGTATGGGTGGATCATCTCCATGAGGAAATTTATCAATAATACCAAAAATACCTCCTAACCACACATAAGCCAACACTCGACTCACTCCCAAGGATACTTTGTCCATTTGGATATCATCTTCATCCTACAGTCTTTCTGGGTAAGGAAAATTCTATATTTAAACTCTTTGCTCTCCCTGTTTTTTTTGGAGCTTCCAATATGTGAAGTTGTCCAGTTTAAAGAAAGTGGCAGGAATAGACAAAATACAAAGTGGACAAAAGAATGTAGAAGCTGCCACAAAAGCATCCTGCAACTCACAACCAACTTAAATAAATGCTCGTCAGGTATTTGTGGTCATTACTATGGGACTGTGGAATGATCAAAATTGTGTGTTCCTGCTTTATTCATTTGCTGATACTTACAAAAAGGAAGTGGGAACAGTGGAACAAGCCCCATTTGAGTATTTTTCGTTCTCTTTGGTAGATAGCAGGCAGCCAACATCCCTTGCAAGTCAACAACAAAGGAAGTGTCAAAATAAATAGCAGAATTCTGTGCTTTAAGGCTATGTAGGCAATAGCCCACTGTGTGTGCATTCAAGTGCTGCCAGTCCAAGTCCAGAGGAAACCTTTTATCAACCTGCTCCTTACACTCAAATCTTCCCCTCCTTTCTTTTTCTTCCTGCCTTTCTCTCTTCTTTCATCCCATCTCTCCTTCCCTTTGTGTCCCAGCACTCAAGCACACTCTGAGCCCTCTGGTTGAGAGCACTCTGGTGGAAAACAAAACATACAGCAGCCTTTCATGAACCTGCCCTTCAACAAGCCTTTTCTTTCTTTCCTTTTTTTTTTTTGCTTCCATGGGAAGGATTTTTATTTTATGCCTCTGAAATGGATTGGCCCACAGACTGAAGTGTATGTGTGTTTTAGTGTATTTGTGTGTGGGAGAAATCACTCTCCAGTGTGAAAATATAATTCAGATTGTGATAGAGTTTGAGGAAACAATGATGCAGTTTCAAACATATATAACATTTTTATTTTGTCAGACTGGGTTCAGGGTAGCTTGCCGAAATTCCTCTCCTCTCTCTCTTTCTCTATGTCTCTATGTTCTGTTTTATTGTTGCCTTTTTTTAATGCTAGATAAGAATAGTTCGCCCACATCAGCTGCTTAGCCCCATGTGCCACAATACCACGTGCCATCATTTTTGTTAAAATATATGAATTACTGTAATCTATAACAACCTACTTCGTTACTTTGAAAATAATAATTATTTTTATTATTTTATTATTATTTTTTGGATTATATTTATCATCAGAGAACATGTGAGAAAGTGCAATAGGATAATTATTGGTCCGATCTACTGTGCTTCTGTTTTGGAGAAGCATGTTGGCAGTGTGGGGCAGGAAGACATATTGGAGATACACACCACAGTGATGTATTGTACTTTTTAATAATATTCAAATGTGAAAGTCAGTAATTACAAGGGCTGCCCCCAAAACTTCAGTAATTCACATGATTAGTTGAGCCATCCTCAATTCAAACCTCATGTTGTCAATTGGATTTTCTGCCTATTTTTTCACTGTCATTGTACACTGAGTAACAAAGTATGGCAGGATATAAACAATACTTTGTTTCTTCTCCCTTGCTTCTGCTTGCTACTTCGATGCCCTGAGTTCCAGCACTGAAGCTAGGTTACAAATGAAATCTGCTAAACTTCAAGTGAACCAGACACTGGAACTGCTTCTTGTAGAAGAGCTGGTTCAACGTAAGCAAGAATAAGTTAATAATCCCTGTCTCCAGAGGAGAAATATATTCCACAGTTGTATCATTTACATACTGTGTCTACTTAACTGGCTAGCTAGCAACTAGTAAATGAATAGTCAGGAAACACCAGATTTTTGTGAGTTGTGAGTTTGGAGGGTGTGTGGACTAAAGATCTTTTAATCAAATCTTAATTCAATTTATCCCGACAAAGCATCAGGTTTTCGGTTTTGGGCCATTATGTAGCATAAACCCTTGGGCTCTGGGTTTTGGTTATTTTTAAAGTTAGCAAGAAATTTCTCTTATCTGACTGTGCTAATTGTCTGTGTCCATGCCTGCCATGTGTTGCAAACAGATATGCAATGCCTAGTGAGATAGAGTGTAGCCAATGTTTTGTTAATGGTCAGTAATGGATTATGTGAAGCATAAATAAACCTTTGGGTTGGACATGCGTCTCAAACTTTAGCAGTACCAGTCAGGTTCAGTCAGGTCAAGTATTGAAGATGTGTTTGAGTCTTAGTTTTGTCCATGCAGAATTCATGTGTGAACCCTGTGGCTTCACTGTGAGAACGGGACTCTTGGAGTGCTGTGTGTGGTCACCGTAGCTAAACTAGTTGTTGATGGTCAGAAAATGCCTCCAAACACTCAGCTGGCTGCTTTTGAAACCACAGTGTCTCAATTTCTATTTGTATACTTGTGAACTACTAAAGATGAAATGAGCTTTGGAGCTGTTGGAGGCAACTATGACAGAGCTGCAGAGTGACAGAGTGTAACTTAAGGAATAATGTAACTAAATCCCTGTACTAATGGGTTAGTACTTACATAATTACTCTTTCAATGAATAATGAGTACAGTACAGGTCAAAACATAAAAGTCATATATCTTCTAATGAGTTTGTGTGGTTTATGTTGCCCTGCTCACATTGCTTTAGATCATAAACTCTGAGCAGAGAGACCACAGACATTAAATGGTCGTCTTGTCAGGAGACACAGTCAGCAATACAAACAGTTAGTTGTGAGACTGTCCATTGGCCAAGCACATCAATCATCATTCCACAGGTTATTTAGTTTTCTGACCCCTGATCCATGATCTTTCATTGTGAACTCGACCCTCCACAGCTGGCACCTGGCCTTCTCTGTGCCACCCTCTCGCTCCACATACTCTCACTGTTTGCACATACACTGTAAGGGCAAAAGGTACAAAATATTTCCATCAGGAACCAATGATACAGACTTTTAAGGCTTAAATTGGCACAGTTGGCCAGTGCAGTGTTTTCATGGAGGTGCTAATGAAACATTGTGTTGGTGCAGTGAGTTGCAAGTCCGCAACCACATCATTACTGCGGGTGTGATTTTCCTGAGGTGGGTTTGGTATGAATACTTAATTCTCAGTGTGCAAGTTTTACTATTAATGCACTACTGCCCATGGCAGCCGCATCCTTCCTGTAGACACTTAAAATTTGGTTAGATTCACTAGGCTTCATTGTTATTCAGTGATAAAATACATATATTATACAAAGTTAAATGTTTGTATTGTTTTATTATAAGTCGCAATGAGAAAAATGCTAAATCAGTGTATTACGTTTTTCTAGCATACTATGAAATACGGTTCCGAGTCAATCCAAAGGATCATAACATGACTGATCCAG
This sequence comes from Thunnus maccoyii, assembly GCF_910596095.1. Taxonomy (NCBI): domain Eukaryota; kingdom Metazoa; phylum Chordata; class Actinopteri; order Scombriformes; family Scombridae; genus Thunnus; species Thunnus maccoyii. The sequence continues at coordinate 2,860,289 of NC_056544.1, read as the reverse complement.
CCAGTTTTAGTGGAATGGTGGCTCTATAAAGCCTGATCCATGTCTGACCCAATTCATGTTGCACTCACATGCCCTCCAGACAAATAAGAGCGTTTTGTAATCTGGCGCCCCTATCAGAAGGGCAACATCTGCAACACTATGGTTAACGTCTGGTTAGGTTAAAGTACAAAAAACACTTGGTTGTTAAGGTTAGAGAAACATGTGGTGTAGGTTAAAGTTACTACTTCCTCAAAGTTAGGCCACCATCGTTGTCACAGCGACAATAATAACCACAGAGTTAAGGTTAGAGGACGATTGTAGTTACAGTTTTTAAAAAAACTGTTCTGACTGTCCTGTGGTTGGAAACAGGAAACGAACAGCAGTCTCCTGTGGCAAAGTCCACTGTGGTGTTAATGCCTTTATCCATCCCTCCAGCCTCTGAATAAGGAACATTTGTCAACTTACTGAATATAGATGTAATCTCAACTACACCACTGCTCCAGATCATAATTACTACAGCCATTAGATGGTATCTGTCATTTAAACTTAACTATAGGTTGTTTTTGGGCGACTGACATTAAGACTTGTTGTGTTGTTTTTCTTGGAAGGACAGTCTCAAATCTAAATATGTTTTGATTGCTTTACTAATAACTTTATTTCAATTATTAAATAATTAAATTATCAATTTAGTAAAGGCTTATGTTATGCTACAATGCACTGTGCAACTGTATTAATAGGAAAACATAAACAAAATATATATATATAAAAAAAAAAAAGGTGAAATTTGGCAGGTCAATACCTCCTTACTATAAAACAGGTGCCAATAGTATGGACAAGTATATGAAAAATACTTACACTAACACTTGTTGGTTTATGAAAAGGGCTGGACACCTCAGTAAGTTAGTAATATACTGTACATATATCATGTAAATTGTCAATTGTAAATGTATGAGAATATTAGGGCTGTACCCAGAGCAGAAATGAATCACCAGTTAAGCCTGAATACTCAGTTTTTTTAAAAAGCATTCTATTTTTTGCAAAATGCCAACAGCTTACATGTTTAGTGTCTTTGTTCACCATCTGTGATGTGAAAACATCGGATTAAAGTGTTAAGGCGCAACAGTGGAGAAAACTGAATTAAAAGTTCTAAACTTTGAATGAAACAAACCTTAGCGAGTTGTTTTATTTTAGTTTACTTGCAAATGAAATATGCTATATCATTAGAATTGTCTCACTTTGCCTAATATATTCATCATGTTGCAATTTTTGTAATAAACCTCTCCAGGGATTTCTACAGGTTTACTGAAATCTTTCACAGTCTGTTTACTGAAATTCTAGGAAACAGACAGGGGAACTGCTCCAATATGCTTTTCACGTATTTTAGTATTTTTCAACAGACAGAAACTAACATCAGAAGACGTTTTACAGCGGAGCAATATTAAGTGAACACGTACCTTTAATGACAACCACTCCGACTTGTCACTGCATTTGCATGAAGTTGAACTCTGCTGAACTTCTCACCGCTGACATCTCCCCACCAGCCCTCGCTCCACTCGCTGTCACTCCTCATCTCCCAGCAACCATCTGAAATGAAAGTTGGCTTTGTCTCTTTGTCACTGCTGGTGTGAATGCAGTTACCCTGCCTCTAAAGCTACTTTAATTGAATTTGATGCAGCATTTTATCATTCAGAAACCTTTTCTCCTGGAACTACTACTAAGCAGACCACAATACACTCACCTCTGGTGTCCAAATCTGTGGTTGGTCACATGTTATGAAGTCCTGCTGGTGACTGTTGACTGTAAAAGGCTTGTAGACTGCACAGAAGGAAAAGACATATGTCAGTCATGAGTGCATTTTCTTGATGTTCATGTTGACAGCATCCTTTTTATTGACTTGCAGAGTGACAACTTGTGAAAGACATGAACAGAGTGCAGTAAACAGAGTTTGGAGTCTTTATACAGTGTCAGTACTGTTGACAAGATCAGAGAGCTGCTTTCTTCCCTCTGTCTGTAAGAAAAGCAGATTTAAGTACTTGCTTCTATCACAGCAGGGTTTGGGTCACTTCAGGAGAATTGCATTAATCTATCATTTATAAGTCACTCATACAATGTGGTAAGAAATCCAGAATATAAGAAAACCCTTATCATAATACAACCCAAAGCCTCTATTCTTGTAAAAATTTAACGTGAAATACATGAAATATAATTGAGAAAACGCTCTTACCACAAAGTCCATTTAGTGTTTGGTCTGGAGCTTTCAGTCATATCACATGATCTTAATCAGCAGATGGAGTTGCCCAGGCATCATGGAATTGTTTCTGAGCATTAAAGAATAAGGCTGTTGATTTTCTGTTTTTCCTACTGTCAACAAAGCCCTATTTTCTCATTGTAAACAAGTCTCATGTCATCCTACTTAAAAGTAACTTACGAGTTTTCAAAGTCTGATATATCTTATTCCTCTGTGCCATAGACCCTCTGTTGGTGTCCAAAAACTCTCTGTAAACGGAACCGTGTTCCCACGCATGCACAGTAGCATCTGCCATACCAGGAATCTCATTCCTGAGGGTTACCATCTTATCACTGCTTCTACTCTGGAGCCGTTTCTAAACAAATTAGTAACCACACTCTTCAGGGCAAAGGAACATGTCACCCAGTGTGGTGGTGTGACTCACTGACGTTTTTAATTTTAGTTTTTAGACACCAACAGAGGTCTACAGCACAGAGGAATAAGATATATCAGGCTTTGGATACATACTCAATACTTGGCTCTGCACATGACATTAATTGATAGGAAAAATATAGAAAATCAGCTGAATCCTTTTAAGGATTTCTTGCTCACATTGGATTAATCGATCGCTGTTGGTGTCAGTGAACATGAACATTACATTCCACATTGTCAGTTGACCCTGTGTTTATATTATGTCATGACCTGGCTCAGGAAGTCACAACTGAAAAGGGAGACCATACCATGGCAAACATTTAAACAGAGAAACTTTATTGCGCAATAATAACCAAATTAGACCAAATTAAATCATAATGGAGGTGCCAATTAAATAGAAATAAAGAGGTGATGACTAATTAAAATATGAAAGTGAAATCAGTACTATGTGTGAGATTTTAATGGTGTGTGCATGTAAATGTATAGGTGTGTTTATGGGTGCGGAAAGCAGAATAACTAAACTAAATGGCATAACAAACCAAACCAAAAGGTGAAGGGAGGGCAGAGAGAGAGAGTAAATGATTACAGCTGTGGCTTAAGTAACTTCAGGACACCGGCCACTGAGTAACTGCAATTAGTCACCTACAGGGCAGAGACACAGATTAGAAACAGATACAAACTCCCAGATGACACCACAGGGGCCATCACAATAAATATACTGAAAGTTGCAGCTTTTATGCTACAAACAACCCATAATACAACAGTCTCTTGCTGGCTCAATGGTACTCATCCATCCAAAGAGAAACTCTGCTGTTGTGAATGCATAAATGTCTTGTCCTTGAGTACAACATGACTTTTTCAAATCTAATTTCCAGAAAGAATATTGTTTTATGTGTTATATCAGCTATGTTAAATTGTATGTTGGAGGAGGCCTGAGGTGTTTCAATTTTGATATCATATTTCAGTTATATAGCAGTTTTTATAAAACTTTTGACACCAAGTAAGGTCTGCTCACTGCCTCAAGACAGAACATCCATCCAACTGGTGATGTCCTGTGTCACTCCCAATGGATTGTCCTGAGAGAATCTTGAGGGAATAAAGTAGCTTAGTCTGATTCTTGAATTGTGTTAAGCTCTTGTCAAGTTGATTCTTGTCACCCCTGATCTTGACTCAGACTGCTTCTTGGACACCAGGGGCCTGTACTATAAAGCAGGATTTGGGGTTAGCGAGGTAAATTCAGGTTTAACTCTGGGTTTTCAGGGTTACAACAGTAGTTCACATTGCCATGGTAACTTATGCTGACCAGCTAACCTGCTCTGAAGCTGGTTAACTTCAGAGGATTGGATCACAACCTGTCAACACCTCGACCACTGACAAATCAGATCACTGGAAAAAAAAAAGGAGTCATCATTCCTACAGGATCCCGACATGGACAGAAGTCCTGAGTTTAAAATAAAGTGACAAGTAAAAAAGAGCGATATATTGTTATAGGTCAATAGAAACATTTTATTGTTAGCTGCATTTTAATTGTGCATACTTGATTTTATCCCCGGAGTGATAGCTGACAGTGTGGATGATTTTACGCTCTGACTCCATTCATGCATGTTGAATTAATAAATGTAATAAAAATATAAATAACTAGCTAAATGTAAGGGGTGGGGTGGTGACCAGATTGAGACGAATGGATGGAGGGCAGTAGTGAGTTCCGCAGTCTGACAGCTTCAGAGACTCCTGCTGGATGACAGAGGGACAAAAAGCAAGTGTGAGGGGTGGGAGGGGTATTCCACAATGCTTTAGGCCTTCTGAACAGAGCGTGTGTGAAAAATGTCCTGAATGGAGGGGAGAGAGACACCAATTTTCTCAGCTGCCTGTACGACTCTCTGTAGAGCCTTGCGATCAGTGGCGTGGCAGGTCCCATACCGGAGGGTGATACAGCTGGTGAGGATGCTCTCAATAGTTCCTCTGTAAAAGGTGCTGATGATGGGAGGGGGTATGTTCACCTTCTTCAGCCTCCGTAGGAAATGCAGTGGCTGCTGGGATATTTTGGCCAAAGAGTTGGTGTTCATGGTTCAGGAAAGGTCCTCTGTGATGTGTACACCAAGAAACTTGGTGCACTTTACCCTTTCCACTGTGGAGCCGATGTTCAGTGGGGAGTGTTGGGGGACCTTCTGGAGTCAACAATCATCTCCTTTGTTTTGTTAACATTTAGAGACAGATTGTTGTTCTTACACCAGTCAGACAGTTGTTTCACCTCCTCTCTGTAGGATGTTTCATTGTTGTCTCTGATGAAACACACTACTGTGGTATCATCAGTGAACTTAATGATGTGGTTTGTGCTGGATCTAGAGGTTCAGTCATGGGTCAGCAGCGTAAACAGCAGGTGGCTGAGCACACAGCATGACTGTGCTAGAACCGTTGCTGCCGATCCATACCGACTGGAGTCTGCTGTTGAGAAAATCCAAGATCGAGTCACAGAACGAGATGCTGAGTCCCAGCAGGGCTGTGTAATGATAATTGGAAATAAAAACAAAAGATTGTGTTTTATTGGGAAAATAATCCACAAACTGTTAATTGGCTCCCATAATTATAAATGCAACATTTCAGTCATTTACTACCTTTCCACCCTTTCCCATCCAACTAAATAACAAAACATACTCACCCTATAGTTAAGTCATATGTAATAATTCCTACATGTATTTTAAGCCTAAGCCTAATGTTAATATGAGGAAATTATTTCTAGTGTTTCTACATCTTATTCTGTTGTATGATTACAGGCTAATTTACATTTCACTTCACTGAGTATAACTTTTTGCTGTACCTAAAACAGAAGTTTTCTGCAGGTACTTGGTATCATTGTTTCATCGCATATCATATGAAGTACTTCATTCATGGTTCTGATGGTGTCACTCATAATTAACAACCCCGCCTCTTTCACATGAACGTGCTCGTAGCTGGAAAACCCTGGCTTGACTGAGCTAGTTGCTAACCAGCTTCGTAGTACTGGTTATCTGGAGGGCCAATGTTAGGCTCAGTGAAGCCTTATGACTAAAAGATAACCTGGGTATGCTGAACTTGCTTCGTAGTACAGGCCCCTGATGCACTTGATGATACAAACACAGGGTGAGAAGCTGCATGACAAAAAATAATTTCTAACCCCACAACCTCTAATCACTCTCTTCAGCAGATAGAGACTCAATCAGAACCCCAGAATCAAGGAAAAGGAAATCAGTGCAGCAATCCTTTAAAGGAGAGAATGAGCCAGAAGATTAATCATCTCTGATATAGGAGGACAGGCTGAGGGCAGTTTGAATGGCTGTGGCTGTGTGTGCATTTATATATACCATACTGTAGGTGGGTTTTTATAATTATCAGAAAGACTAAATCACTGGAATAGGGATACCTTGCTTTTCCTGTCAAAGTGCCAAGTTGTATAAACTAAACTTTCCTTCTTATTGAAATGTCCCCAGTCCCTATCCATTCAAAAACTGGATGGCGGTAGGACTGTGTGTGTGTGTGTGTGTGTGTCTGGAGGAAGGGAAATGCTACTGACATGTGTAAGGGGTCTTTGTCTAGTGGGCTGAAATAAAGCCTTTGAAGAAGTGGCCCCATGGCCTCAGTGGAGCCCTTTTTATTCACACACACACACTCTCTCTCTCTCTCACACACACACACACACACACACATACACACACACACACACATACATTCACAGTATGTGAATGTTGCTACAGTGCCACTACAGTGTCTTACATTGTTCACACTTGCCTTAACATAGTTGGATAGGTTGACAACTTTTGATACATTGCTGCCACAGGAGGACAAACTTGAGACTCTAGCACAGATGAAAGTCTTAACTTTTAGAAAAAAAAAACAAAAAAACTGTTTACAACAGAGCATAACATCTTTACGCCAACGTGGGAAGCCACCAATGTCCTGCATTTTATTCCCATAACTCTGTGTTACAATGGTATCATGGTGTTTATGCAATGAATTGTTAACACATCATAAAGAAAATAGTTGGCACAGAAGCGTGTGCTTTAGTGGCAGGGAACGGAATGTAGAGATAGACAGAGATAGGCTGGTGTTTTATTGATCACGTTAATGGCACCATAACAAAATGAGTTCAACTAGGATATATTTTATATAAATACTCTTCCTGGAGTCCAACAGACAGAAGGCAGTAATGTGCAGTAGCTGTTATTAAGGGAACATAAGAAGCACTAGAAAGTGCCCCTATCCCTCCAGCAATGCTGTACAATCCTCAAACTTTCTTATTTTCATAAGACATGTTAAAAAAGGACTTCACCCAAATAACAAAAAAAAACATTATCTCTCGATTTTTCTTTTAGAAAGCAATGTGAACAGCAGAGTAATCCATGTGTTTCAGTTTGGATCAATGCATTAAAAGTTCTTATTAATATCTTGCTTTGGTTGGGATGGATAAAATGAATTTGTATCCTGACCTTAGGTTTTCAACCTTTTTCAAAACTTCATGATTCAATGGTGGGCTCCGTTTTATTTTATGCTGCAGGAGTGTGGGATTTTAAGGATACCCCTGACAGTACTGCTGTTCAGAGTTGAGCAATGCATAAATTTACAACAAAGCGGGCTGTTGAAAGGGACATGGGAGTCATGATGGGAAGTCATGTCTTGTAAAGCATGGTGAGTTTGTGGAACTGACGTGTTCAGTTGCCAGAAGAAAGACTGACCACAAAGATCTTTAACTGGGATCGAGCACACAGTTACCCTCGGTCGTCGAGAGGTTGATGCAATATGTTCTCTTTCTGATTTACATTTTATTTTCAGGAATAACTTGCAAGATTTCAGAGTGTCATGCTGTACTGCGGTACGGTCTGATTCAGCAGCTTATCTGTGAATTTATGTGAAGATTATTGGGTAGCCTGTTACACACTCCTTTCAAATAGCTCACAACAAGAGCATGCTGACTCCTCACATGTTTTAAACAGAGAATACCGACTTCTGGCCTCTAACAGGTGATTTAGACTCCTGCGATTTAAATGCAACAGGCTGAATAATTCTTCTATAAGTCTATCCTTTTGGTTAACCAAGATCAGTGTGCTGCTAACTGAGATCTGAATAGGATATAATGTGATATGTGTGGTTGTCATGACTTTTAGATGTGTTTTATATGTCTTTGAAAAGTGTCATATGTGTAACTGTTTGTTTAATCTATGTGTCAACCTCTTAAATGGAGCTACCTAAGGACACAAAATTAATTTCAGTGTAAGATGACAATAAAGTGGTATCCTATCCAATCCTATCGTATCCTATCGTATAAGGGATGGGCACTGTTTGTCCAGGTTCTGAGATATCCGACTTACAACTGAGATTAATGGACTTTCATTTTTGTGATGCTCATACCACGAAAATATTACATTTCAAAAGTTCACCATCAACATGTCTTTCCAGAAATAGTGTGCCAGTTACTCTGGATACTATGAGGAGGTTTTCATGGGTACCAATACTGACTGTTCACAGTGAGGTTTGCGGATTATCTAAACCATCTTGACAGTGCTGACATTTGAGGGAAAGGAGAGCTGGACAGTCCAAACAGAGGAAGCCAAAGGTTATTAGATGTGTTGCACTATCCATTTTTATTTAATATTCATTTAATAAACTGCTCCACAAAAGAGGCATGGTTTACAGATAGTTATGAGACAAGAATCACTGGTGCAAATGTATCTCTTGAATAAACTCATTTCCCTGGTAGTGAACTACAGTGACTCATTGGCACTAGCATGTGCCTGGCTGGCTAGCATGTTAGCGTTTAGCTTGCTAGCTACAGTAGTTCATCAGCTAGCCTTGCGAGTCACTACATCACACACTTCCAGCACCTATTTTACAGGTGAATTTCACGATGTGACTTTTAAATGTGAACAGGGTATAATAACAAGAATAGTAGGGTTATAAAAATGTTTAAAAGAGAACCCCTAAAAAAAATACCTAACCACCTCTTTGCCTCTGCCTATTTCATTGACATCTATAAGTTCTTGATATATCATGCTAAATGAACACGACTGCTAACATATAGCTGCTTAACATCCAACTGTAAGTAAAATAATAATCATTTGAGGGTTTTAGAGACAACACTGACAAATGAATACTGAACTGATGCTGCCAGTAAACAGCTGAATGGTTGGTTCTGTTCAAAATTGGAGGGGAAATGGTACTTCATTACCCCCACATTTCACCATTGAAGATGAAAGCAGGATCAGATAGGTCAGTGGGGTCACTGTGGAGCTGCCTGGGGTTTCCCTCTCACCTCTGACAGATGGATGGCCTTCAGGCAGAGCATGTGAAGGGGCCCTCAGTGCTGACAATGCACACACTGCTTCCTTCCTCTGGGTGCCTCTGAACACACACACACACACACACACACACACACACACACACACACATACACACACACACACACACCACAAACACACACACACACACACATATACACACACACACACACACACACACACGACTTTGTAAACAGATTTACGTACCCACAATATGATGAATACCTGGTGCACACACACACACACACACACACACACACACACACACACACACACACACACACACACACACACACACTGAATCTTTTTCTCCCTCTTTTTTTCTTGCAGTCGAGTGTGATTGACAGATCACATTCTACCAGACACTGAATGCCAAACTGTCAAACATCTCAATGCTGCAGTTATGTCCAGTGCACTATTGTATGTGTGTGTGTGTGTGTGTATGTGTGTGTGCGTATTTGTGAATAGATTCCATTCATTCAGTTGCAAAAGTGTGTCTTTAGATTTAGATTTCTTTAACTCATGAATTGAACATATTAGTACTGTATGTTCATGGGCTGTTTTTTATTAATAGACATAAGCAATAATCGCTGATTGCCTGTAACAGTCCCTATATGGAAACTGGAGGGACTAATGCAAATGCCAGATTTTGAGTTTGAGTCTTTTTGTCATTGTGTGACCTTCTGGCAAAGAATGTCATTAAATCAAGTTGCCAATAAAAATTGAGCTGCCATAGAAGCAGTCTAGCTACACAAAGGGTATACTGTGTCCTCAACATAAATGAAATGAATCTCCATCCATCCATCCATTTTCTACTCTTGCTCTTGGGTGTGGGTGGTTGGAGCCCAGTATCTAACGATTACCAGTCTATCACTGGGATAGCACAAACAGATCAGTACATTCACACCTACAGGCAGGAGAGTTTCTTATTCACCTAAACCTACATGTTTGGACTGTGGGAGGAAACCCACACAGACACAGGGGAAACTTGCAAACTCCACACAGAAGGGCCCCAGCTGGCCACGAACAAAACCAGTTTCTTCTTACTGTTCGGTTCTAACCATTTGATAGATAAGACCTGATTCAGAACTATAAATTGATCAGATTAAAATCTTGATTTTTTGATACATAAAATCTATGAACAAGTTTAACTGGGGGATTTTTAAAATGACATGACGTGGTCAGCTAGTTTAGATCATTTCTTTAGAGATGAGTTTCCACAAACACTAAACTCAGAGAGCATATTAACCAGACAACAGCCAAACTTATTTATTTTAGCCATTATGGACATAACGTTAACTAGCTACAGCTTGTCTAATATACTGCTGATGTTTGTCATTCCTGCTTTTTGCTAATTAAAGGGAGACACACACGTACAGTACCACATAAGGGTAACGGTTTGATTCCAGCCTCAGATGCCTTTGTGTACCCCTTTCTCTACCCCGTGTCCTGTCTCTCTGCACTTTCAGCTATTGAATAAAGGCAAAAAATAATCTTTTTTAAAAAAAGATAGAAGGTTTAAAAGACATTAAGACATTAACTGTTTCTTCTAAATCATGACCTAAAGCTTTTGCAATGTTATTTTGTTAAAAATAAATAGCCATACTTAAACCTACACTCTTTCTTTTTTCGGCACATCATACCACATGATGTTTTTATGGCAAACTTGTTTGCTAATTGCCTATTTACACATCCAACAGAGCAACATTAGCATCCATTTGGAACCATGTAGTTCTTGTCCAAGAACTGTTTAGCTGCTAAATGCTCCACTATGTTAAAGCTAGTCACAACCCTCTGTCTGCAAATGTCTGTTTGTAACAACAAAACAATTAATGAGCTGAAAGACGTTAAATGTTCTGCACAGCTGAATTCCATATAAGTTTGTCATATAAACATATTACAATAAAAATATTGCTTAGTGCAGCTTTAAGTTTCAGGGGAATTATATAATGAGTGCCCTATAAGCATTCAATCTCCTATTTCACTTTGACATCTTAAATGACTAACATGTTTTGGTTCTCTTAACACACCACCATAACACTACTACATACATCTGACTTCACATAAAGGAAGTTGCTTGAATTGTGGTTGCAGGTGATTAGGATCAGGGGCTCCAAGCCATTTTGCAGTCAGGACTTCTACTTTTCTTTCATTTCAGCTATTTGCAGCATTTCTGTCTCCCCAAGATCCAGGGTGCTTAACATCCTCATCTCCCTTATCCTCCAAATGATCTTGCTGCTGTTGTGCCCATAAACTGCCTCTCCTTTGTATTTTGTTTGCATTAGGCTCTTTTTTCCTAATTAAAACTTTTGCCTTGTTGATGATGAAGCAGTTTCCTAGGGACAAAGGAATGTTTTGACTCATTCTGCTGTCTTGCTTTGTACAGGCTTTGTGCTCATTATTGAACGTCAGGAATGATGGCAACACTATTAGTTGTTGCACCAATTTAAAAGGAGCCCTATTAAAGAAATGTTTTTTGGAGACATACAGTTCAGTCCATAAGTATTAAAACAGTGTCCCATTTTCTGTTGGTTGGCTCTGAACTCCAGCACATTGGGTTTGAAATGAAACAACTATGGAGTTAAACTGCTTTAATTTGAAGGTGCTTAAATCCACATCAGACGAACTGCTTAGGAATGGAAGACTGTTTTGTACACTGTCGCCCCAGCTTTGGGAGGCAGAAAGTAATCATAAACATGAACTTAAATTAAGTCATCATATTAAATATGTGATAACAAATTCTTTCAGGTCAGTGACTGGCTGAAGTCTCTGAACCATGAAGCCAACACAACAAAAATGTGTCAATGTCACAGTTTTTACAGATTGTACTCTGTTTGTCTGCAGTAAAAAGCCTCTCGTTCACATTTGTTTTACGTTGTTTGATTAGGTGCAACCCTTTGAGCTAAGGATTGGGTATGGCAATGGGTTTACAAAAAGAATTGTCTCTAAATGTATAAAAACTTGAAAATCTTCAGACATGCTATTTTGCTCCACTCTCAATATGTAAAATGTAATTTACTGCAAGGAAATAATTTCATCCAGGCAGGAGAATAGTCTAGCACAGCAGTTCTTAACCTTTTTTTTTTTTTACTTATTTCTTAAACTCAAGTAATGTCTTAGTGTGGACATTATCCATCTTTTCGAATAGTTCCATTTGAACAATTTATGGAGGCCTGAAAAAGTGAAAGTATCCAGTATTTCCATAGAAGAATAAATATTCAGAGAGAAGTTAAAAGAAAAAAACATGTTTTTGTGTAACAGAAATATGGTTTTCCTTCTTTGTGAGATTCATTTTGGGACCCCTTGGAGGTTCCTGAACCTGAGGTTTGGAAACATTGGTGTAACACAATGAAGCATTAAGTGCAACTTGATGTAAGACAGCAGTGTATCTGATGTCCCAGTCATAGAGCAAATTCACAAAAATTGCAAAGCTAATGCA